>NC_072428.2:26036774-26341532 GCF_028878055.3 Symphalangus syndactylus | reverse complement strand
TTAAAGAAGTTTAGAGTGTTATAGACAGTCATTCAAACAAGTGATTTCAGTCAAGCAAAGAGATTATCATACCTTAAGCTGCTCAAAATTTGATGGAAACCAAGGTGAGCTCTGAGCTTTCACCTTTAAATGTTTTTGTTTTGTTTTGTCTGGTATGCCTTTCACAACCCACACCTCCATCTTCATCTAACTAGATCCCACAGAATCGGGTACAAATGCAACTTCCTTCACAAGGTTTTGCCTCATAATCATGCATATGTTTCTTCCTAAAAAATACAGTGAAAGTTCCCATTAAATGAGTTTTATTTTTTATTTTAAAATCTTGAAAGTTTATTCTTAACAAAAGTCAGAAGCAGAAAATAAATGTGCCCAAAGTCTAAGGGTGATTGCGAGGATTCTAGTGGTGAAAAGCAATGATTGTTTCTACTTATTTTTGCTTCAAAATATCTGACTCTCCCTTCCCTACTACACCCTATATTGGTTTTTATATTGGCTCACAACTAGATTGAAAAGTGTAGAAGAGGGTAGAAGAATTTTGTAATCTGAATAGCAGAGAGAGAAAAGAACACTAAAAAGGACATGTGTGTATTGTGACAGCAAAGTTGCCTTAAAGTGAAATAAACTGGATTGCAGCAATGAAAGTTACCAGAAAATGGAAGCACAAGGGGGTAGACTCTTGATCTAGACAAGAGCCAGAAGTATTGATCTAGCCAGAAGCATACTGAAGAAATGCAAAACCAAGCAGTTCCAAGAACAGCCACTAGGCAATGCAGCCTACTCAGACTGACTTTCAGGACTACTTCTAAGAAATAAGCAGGTTAGGAAGCTGCCATTACCAGCCAATCATGTTGCAGTTATCTGAATACATCCTAAACACAGGCTTCTTAAGTGCAGGGGTCCTGTCAAATTTCATGTTCCACAATGTCTAACACACAGGTACATCACAGGTACTCAGAAATTTTTGCTGAACGTATGTTAAATAAAAGAACCAACCAACACTTAGATGGTTGTAAAGGGAACTCTAAACTCTAAACTACTATACTTCACAGTTTACCAGATTTTTTTTTTTGGCATACTATTATCAGTAGAGCTTCTGAGTGCGTCATCATTCCAGTAAATGCTGCAATAAATCTCTGGACAGGTATAGCTTAAGCACACCCAAGAATTTGCTGATGCCTTTCCTCTACTCCTTTATATAGAAAAGGAAGTGAAAGATGTTAGCTACAAGGATAGAAACAATAAGCCAAGAGGTAGAATGTTTCAAAAGTGTTGCTAGACTTGGAAAAATTGCAAAGTTTAACAATTACCCTGAACTGGGTTCTCAGTGCTCACCCAGCACACTGAGAAGCAATTACTGTCCAAGGGCTCTGAGAACTGAGATGGCCACAGTGAAACCACCGAAGACAGCTTTTTGATCCCCTACTTGCAGTGTATTTATTGGCCCCTACAGCCTTCTATCTTAAGCCATGAAAAAAAAATGTCTAAAAGGGAACATGATCCTAGAGAATTAACTTGACTCTTCCCCATGGCCAGATAGTAAATCATGTGACTAGACGGCCTACAGCTATTTAAGCCTACCAAATTTCCAGCACTGGCCAAAGGCTATGATGCAAGGAACACTAGTTTCTGTATGTAACATAACAGCCAGACAGAGTAACAGAATTCTTTGCACTAAAAGAGCCCTATAATCATCTAAGGCCGATGGTTCTCAGCTGTTTTAGTCACAGAGTTCTTGCTTCAAGTAAAAATTTTTCAGGTGTTCAGTATAACTGAGCAAGTAAAAGTTACTCCTGGAGAAAGAGTATGGAAAGCAGTAGAAACAGAATATCTAGAGCTTCAGAAAATAGCATTTGAACATAATTATTCTAATCCACACCCTGATATTATATATGCAAAGGGTCTATAAGAAAATGAGTTTACCTCCACTATATAGAGAAGAATACTGAAGCACAATTTAAAATTTGTTGCCAAGATTATACAGCTAGTGCAGCAGTTGGAGTCTCTTTTGAAAACAGATGGCACACTCAAATTTGGATAATTTAAAGAGGAGTAAATAGAGAGACTATTTACAAAGGTAAGGGCAGGGTTTCCAAAACCAATAATGGATAGTGCAGTGCCATGGACTTGGTTTTTTAGGCCTGAAAAAGGGAGGAAAGAGAACAGTTACTGAATTTTCAAGGAGATAATCATGTAGAAAGGTCCACCTTAAGAGAAAATGTAATCTATGGATGAAAGACACAGCTAGCCCTAGGCAACCTTACAAGGAGGCAGCTAGAGGAAAACACACATCATCCTTGTTCTCTTCTTTCTCTGATCTCCTGCCAGGGCTTCCATTGGCTGAAACAACTAGAAATCAGACAAGAGGGCCTATTAATGCATTCCATACAGATCAGCCTCCTCGAATACTTATTAAAATAGAAATTAGAAGAAAGTGGATATGGAAGGGCAAACCTGAAGTTATCTGCTATAGTGTGAGCTAGCACCAGAGCAAGAATTGTCCAGATATCTAGTGGCCAAAGCTATGCTCTTTATCACAGTGTCATTCAGCATTCCAGGAATTTTTAAAACCATGTAACTCTTTGATGACAAATGTAGTATTCAATATGATTTCTCTCCACTACTCCACAAATATATGTTTTGTCTCCTATTCTATAAAGTTATTGAGAAGGATGCCTCAAAATACTCAGAAATACTTCCAATTTCTCAGTTACCACGTTTTCCTTAATATAAATACATTATAGTTGTCCCAATCCTAATATACATAACATTGAGAGGCTGTGTTTTAATAAATACTCAACTTTTTTTTTTTTTTTTTTTTTTTTTTGAGACGGAGTCTCGCTCTGTCACCCAGAGACTGGAGTGCAGTGGCGCAATCTCGGCTCACTGCAAGCTCCGCCTCCCAGGTTCACGCCATTCTCCTGCCTCAGCCTCCCGAGTAGCTGGGACTACAGGCACCCGCCACCACACCCAGCTATTTTTTTGTATTTTTAGTAGAGATGGGGTTTCCCTGTGTCATCCAGGATGGTCTCGATCTCCTGACCTCGTGACCCACCCGCCTTGGCCTCCCAAAGTGCTGGGATTACAGGCGTGAGCCACCGTGCTCAGCCAACTCTAACATTTTAATTTCATACCTTTAGTATGTCAATTCATCTTCACCATGTGCAATGTTTAATATACTAAATTAAGAATGTTTGGCCCACACATGGGACCTGCTTGCTCAGCCTGTGCCAGCAGTAGACATCACTATATGATAATAGTTTTCTTTCTTGCTGAGAAACCTACTTTGAATCTTTCTCAGCACAGTCAACAACTTCCAAACGATTATTTAGCACAGGGAAGAGGCCCATATTTATCTTCTGAAGGAGAAAAATATAGGAGCACAAAAAAAAGTCTGTGAGACTCTAAGAACACAAGCCTGAATGCCCCAACACATGGAATGCCATTTTTAAAGAACTCTCATCAGAAGTGAGTCACTTTTAGAACAGGCAAGAGAAAATAAATACATGTTGAAACAAAATACCTCTTTGCTCTAGGGAACAAATCTACCCTTAGTTAAATGGAGAATATATAACATGGGGTAGGTAGTTTTAAATTGTTACAAAATGGATATAATTTCACAATGAAAAACACTTATAAAAAGCCGTTCCATGGAGAGTTTAACATTCTCTTAGGGATGAACAGGGATTTATTCTGCAGGAAACCTGTGAGAAGAATTTTGAGCCAAGAAGTGATTCTCCTCCCTTTCAGCAAAGAGAAAGATGTAAACAGAGATGAGAGGAGGGTGGGGGAGGGAAAGAGTACAGACCTCACTCAGAAAACAAAGAATGATGTGAAGGGTCTATCCCCTCTTCCTTATACCTGACTTTACTAGATCATGCCCCTTGTTTAGAAATCATCCTGATTTGTGAAACTTGCAGAATTAAAAAAAAACTCACCACGAAACTTACAGAAAAAACAGACTTACTATGACCTACAAGAATCCACATAACCTACCCACAGCCTAGTCCTCTTATTTAATTCCTTGTCATTCTCTCACTTGTGCACTACACTCTACTCCCCCTGCTCTACTTGCAGTTCCTTGCAAATCCCAGGCTTTTTTCCTGCCTTAGGACCAATACACATTACTCTCTGCCTGGAAGGCTTACCCACCCCCACACCCACCCACTTCATGGCTAGCTCCTACCATTTTCTTTAGAAATCAGCTTTAAAAAAGACCTTCTCTGAAAAACTTTATTTAAAGTAGGTTCCTTCTGTTGGTCTCCAACTCTGTTCGTTGTCTTTTTTTCTTCCAATTTTACAGTTGCATCTATTTATTTATACTCCTATTTATCTGTTCTTTGCTGGATTCCTACACTGGGATGTGAATCCCGTAAGAGCAACCACTGTCTCCACGTTGATCGCTGTTATGTCCCAGAACCCACCACAGTGGCAAACACACAGTGAACTTTCTATATAATATCTGTGGAATAAGATAAACTCTTGAGAAAGTTTTTATTTTTTTTTTCTAGCCTATAAATCTTTCCAACTCCACCTCCAGGACCTGCAAGCCAAAAGCATGTGAAATTGTGTGGCGATTTAATTTGCAGGTAATAATCGCCAAAGCTTACTGACCACCTAACTTACTGTCTAAACAATTCTAAGTACGTGTGTGTCTATAAGTAATTTGAAACCTCACAAAATCCCAATGGGATACACAATTATCCCCATTTACGGATGAAAATGAAATCTAACATATTTAGTTTTGATATGGAGAAAATTGTATCAAAAGCGTAAGTTTTGAAAATGTGGAGATATGCAATTTGAGTATCTTTCTCAATGTAGCTAAGCAACCAAGATGACCTAGGTGTGCTCTCTGGGGGTTGTTCCTGAAAGGTAGCCATGGTAGTATGGAGAGAAAATGGGCAGAGTCAAGGACACTGGAATCGGACCCCCTCTTTTCCATTTATTATTTATATGACCATAGTAAATCTTTCACCTCTTACTTGGTCTTAGATTCTTTACCTAACAAACTGGAGTTGGAACTATCTGCGTACTCTGGTGTTTCATGTAACTTAGAGATGTGCCACCAGGCCTAAGAAATAGCTTCATATAACATACTTATGGGTATGATTACCACAAAGAACCTGTGCTTTGTGGTAACTGTTCCTAGATTGGCCACAACAGATCACAATATTGTGTTCTGAATGTAGATAACTAAAAATTAATGCTAGCAGACAAAATCCCAGCTAGAAACTGCTAGCTGGTATTAAAGTGGTAGTTGGAGTTGAATAGAAAGATTTAAGGGTATGTTTCCATCAACAGAAAACTGAGTGAAAATAATTGAATTAAAATTCAATTTAAATGCACAAGAGAGATGTATTTGTTTTGTGTCTCAACCCACCTCAATAAGCAAAAATGTTACATTATCAAAAACAGTTAACATACTGAAAAAATTAGTGCTAGCATGATTTTATATTTAACAGTAAGTTATGGATATTTGGGGAAGAATATGAAAATAAAAGATTTCTCATCTATAAAATGAAAAGTCAAAGCAGATAACATTGTAGACCTCCTCAAGACCTCTACAATTCTGATTCTGTGTTTAATAAGTGCTTATTAAACATTCCCCACAGGCTTAATCCCTTCTCAGGTAGAGCAAGTCATACAGGATAAGAAATCATCATCCCTGCCCTCAATGTGACTATTATCTAATTATAAGATTATTATAGATCAAATTGATGAAACAAAATATATAATTCTCGTATAAGTTATAATTTCAATTTAGCCACTGTCTTATTCTATAAATCAAAGTAAAATATAAATTTAATTTTCACTTATTTATAGAGACAGGATCTCGCTCTGTTGCCCAGGCTGGAGTGCAGTGGCAAAATCATGATTCATTGCAGCCTGAAGTCCTGGGCACAAGCGATCCTCCTGCCTTAGCCCGAGTAGCTGGGACTACAGGCATGCACCACCATACCTGGCTAATTTTTTTATTTTTACTTTTTGTAGAGTGGGCCTTGCTATGTTTCTCAGTCTGGCCTCCAACTCCTAGCCTCAAGCAATCCTCTCTCCTTGGCCTCCCAAAGTGTTGAGATTACAGGTGTGAGTCACTGTACCTATTTTTTGTAAATAAAAATATAAAAATAAAATGTTTTAGACAATGAAAAGTTTTAGAATATTTCAGACATTATAAATAGTAATATTGGGGTAAAAATTTAAAGAACTGACTATTTTTATTATGTTGCTTAAGTTAATATTAACTTAGTACATTTTAATAGAGATGAATTTTGAATGTAATTAGAAGGTTATGGTTTGCAGGAAATGGAATTCTCTTGGAGCACAATGACAAAATAAAAAAGAAATAACAAATAGCCTTGGTTTAGAAAAAGGGGGAAAGAGATCCAAGTGTTAGTAGGATTAAAACTTCAAACATTGCCTAAACCCAGGTGATCATTATAGTGGTGCTGACCAGCGATAAGTATCAAATAGGAAAAAATTTAAAGATAAATTTCTCTCAAATATAAAATGTATGTAACATGAACAGCAATTACAGTAATTATAGGAAACAGATTACCTCATAAATTTCTTTATGCATTCATAAAATATAAAAAAACTCTAGAATTTTACTTTCAGAAATAAGTTTTTGCTAATAGGCTGCCAATATAAACAAGATTTTGAAAAATAGTTGAAGACGACAAAGATAAATATTGAAATTTAAATTATCAGTTTCTCCATGTAAATATGCATATTTCAAAATTAAATCAAGTTCTTGATCAAATTAATTCAACTAATTAGGACCTAACTTTTAAAATGAGGGAGAAAAATCTGAATCTATTATTGTAAGTTAGGAATTCTCATATTGTGGGAAAAAAATAATGCTTCTTTTGAGAAAAAAATTCCTAGGTTTTTTTTTTTTGTTTTTTTTTTTTGAGGCAGAGCCTCCCTCTGTCACCCAGGCTGGACTGCAGTGGCACGATCTCGGCTCACTGCAAGCTCCGCCTCCCAGGTTCACGCCATTCTCCTGCCTCAGCCTCCCCAGTAGCTGGGACTACAGGCGCCTGCCACCACAGCCAGCTAATTTTTTGTATTTTTAGTAGAGACGGGGTTTCACCATGTTAACCAGGATGGTCTCCATCTCCTGACCTCGTGATCCACCCACCTCGGCCTCCCAAAGTGCTGGGATTACAGGCGTGAGCCACCGCACTCGGCCGATATTTTAATTTTTATGAAATACATTTTACCCCCATGAAAATGTAAAATTTCAACAAATTAGATGTAAAAAAAATTATATGTATAATGAAAAGAAACAAAAGCATAGAAAATTATTCATGCATTCATTAATTCAACAAATACTTCTTGAGCATTTCTGTGTTGGTCCTGTGTCCAGTGATAATATAAGATACCAAGTGAATACAGCATAGATCTCAAAATCCCATGGAATTTATAATGAGGGTGGGGGGTAAGGCAAATACACATACAACTAAACATATAAAAAAAAGACAACCATGTTGTATCCCACGTTGATAATATGGACATTAAAGGCAATAGAACATCTAAGTTAGTGATCATTCTGGATGACTGGAGATGGCTACCAAAGTAGGTAGCCAAAGTGATAAATATTAAAGAATGGGTGACTTTTCAGAAGTTTGGGGCAAAACAGAAATTATTTATTAGATGTCTGTATGAGAAACTGACACAAGCCACTTGAAAACTATATAAGGTCCAGGAGTTAGAAAACCTCGGTTACTACAATAAATATGTTATGCCTAATATTATGGGCAAAGGTAGGCCACCATCGCAGTATACACATGGCATAGAATTGTAGAATCATAAAACTGTTAGAGGTTGGTGGCAGGGAAAGTGTTGAGAATAGCAGATAACACCACTGCTGCCTTCTTTGTCCATAGCAGAATTCCATAATCAACTACCATTCTTTCTCTTAATTCTACATGACTTCAAATGCCATCTCAACACAGTATTCCAAGAAGCCACTGCCAACCTCACTGAGTTAAATGTGAAGTTTGAATCTTCATCCAGTATTTTGTTGTTTTATTTTTGCTTACCCTTCCACATCTCATAGTCAACTGTTTGACCAGAACAAGTTATCAAATCAAGCTCTGTGCTAGGCAATAGTGGAAAAGAAAATAGACCCAAATTTAATCAATACTGTGTTTAGGAATATTAGAAGGGAAGATAGCAGTTTATAATCTCTGACATAGTATCAGCTTTAGGAAGAAATAGTCTATGCTCTTTTATTTCACTGTCAATTTTTGGAGTAAATCGTGTCTGAAGTAACTTGATGGCAGTGGGCCTGGAAAAGGAAGCAGAAAAGAGAGTGAATTCAAATCACTTACTGTATTCCTAGTATTCACTTCCAGTGCCCTATAATCCAGACATCTGAAAATGTTCCCTGAAAATATCATGCTTCTTTATACTTTTATATGGGTTATTCCCTTCTTCTGAACCTCTCTTGCCTTCTTCACTCCTTGGTGGACTGCCTGCCCAAATCACAGGTCACCTCCTCCATGATGCTTTATCCAGCTGTCACTCCTTACTGCTTCCATGATGTTCTATACCTCTATTTCAGCCCTTATCACCTATGTTTATTGTCTTCTTGTTCCTAAGGTCTTTACTGGTTTTCTTCTTCACACTACCAATGATCAGCAGCGTGCCTGCCACCCAATGGGTTATTCAACAGCATGACTGGAATGAATAAGTAAATGCTTAAATTGAACTTCCAAATATATGATATGGATTTTTACAGGTTTATCATTTTCCTAATGCTCATATTATGAGCTTAGACATGAATTTAAAAACATCCCTTTGTAGGGCTTCTAAAGCACTATATTTACCTTGAGAAATTCAGGTCAAAATGACAGATTTCCTATGACTATTTCATAAAACAAGTAATCCCTAAAGTTGACATATGAATTTCTATATCAGGAAAAATATATGTTTAGCTTGGCACTTCAGTGGCCTCTTTGAGACATGAGTTTCAAATCCACACATCTTTTAAATAATTCTGTTCTCGCAGCTGTTTATTAGTTTAGAGACTATTTGCATTTTCTATGTCTTTTTGGCCCTATTGCCCCAGAGTCATGTTTAATAATGGGATGATCAGAGACATGGTTGTAGAATATTGTCTCTGTTCTCATGAGATAACACTGTCTTGGCCTGTCTGCATACAGGATAGTAGTACAAGTGAAAACTTCAAGACTACAATAAAAGCTTTATAGGAACCTCAAGTTCAACTTCAAACAATTTCAACATAATCAGCCTTTGGCTTAGTGAGAACCTACTTTGTTCCTATTGTTGAATTTTAACACTCACAAAACCCTGTGGGAAGGTTTTAACTTTACTTCTATTTTAAAGATGAAAAAATTGATATTCAGGGTGCTCAGCCCCTTACCGAATCAGGAAATGGTTGAACCCAGATTTGAACTCAGTATCACAAGAACTTACCAGCCAGCAGTCATTACTATTATCTAGGAATTCTTAATTACAACATCACTAACTTTGCTGGTATTACCAGTTTCAAGGTTCCTTTGCTCATTGGGCTCCCATGTACCCAATCAACAAATGGTAATAATTATAATTCTAGGGAAAATCAAACAAAAGACTATTTCCTAATTCCCAACAGGAAAAAGATGAAAGTACTACTAAACGTGAAAAGGGACTCAAGCAAATTGAACAATATGCAAATACGATTTTTGGTTTTCAAATAGGCCAAAATTTAAAAGATTGATAACTGGTGTTAGTGAAGCTCTGAAGGAAATACACTGTTACACATTTTCTGATGTGAATAAAAATTGTACCAACATTTTTAGAGAAAAATTTGACAGTACCCATTAAACCTTAAATGGGATACTCTGACTTATCCATTCCAGTTTTTAGAAACTTTCCTACAAAAATATTTGCATACATACATACTCAAGGGCTTACTTTCAAGGATGTTTGCTGGAGCAGTATTTATAATAATGAGAAACAGGAAGACAACCCAAACATGCATCAGAAGACTAATGAAATGTTATGAAATATTATGGAGCTGTTAACAAGTGTCATAGCTCTTAATATTCCTAATAGAAGTAATAGTAATATTAGAAATATCAGTATAGAGTAGCTACCATTGTCATTATGGTCTTCTAATGGCCTGAAATGCTTTTAAACATTGTAAGATTTGGGGCTATTTGCCTGTTTATTAAAACCTTCTTTCCTTTGCTTCATAGTAATATGGATCTCTTTAATTCAACAGATTTTACCCCTATATTCAAGAATAAAGCCTTGGCTTTCAGCAAAGAATTTCTGGATTAAGAAAACAAATACCCTATTTTCAGTTTCAACATTATAAATTGATGTCTAATACTTATAAAACATTTTACATGTACGCTATTGGACTCCAAACGCTGCCCTTGGAACTGCTAGCTGAAGATCCCCGTCTACAAATCCCTTGGAACTTCAAATTCATTATGTCCAAAATAGATTCACCATCTTCCTTCTCAAATGGTTTTCCCCTTCTTTCTCTTACAATCAATGGCATGTACATGCTCCTAATGATCCAGACTTGAGTCCAGAATTATAATTGACTACCCATTTATTTGTCACTAAATCACATGCGAAACCTTGTCCATTCTATGACCCAGTATCCCCCTCATTTAACCTACCACCTCTCCATTCCTATCACTACTTTATTTCAGAATTTCAATGCTTTTTGCCTGGACAATTGCAATAGCTTTTCCCCATTCTCCTCAACTCTGAACACCTCCCCCACTGATTTTTATCTCACTGCTCAATTTCTTTTTGAAGAACAAAGGGAAAATGCCTCTCTCCTGCTCATTAACATGTCCCTGACCCCTGCCAACAAATTTATCTTGCAAAAATAATTCAAACTCCTAACCTGTCATCTAAGACCCTCCTGTCCCCCAAGTTCACTCTCTAAACTAACATGCTATTTTCTAGACAAAGAAAACAATCTAATATTCTCCAAACTTAAGCATGATTCTGCACCTCTGGAAATCTGTTTATAATTCCATCAGCCTGGAAGTGTTCTCCACATCCACAAATCCGAAACCTCCCTGTCATTCATTGTCTGGCTTAGGCACCACCCTAATCTCCACGGTCAGAGGCAAAGTCTTACTCTAATCTCCTAGAAGAATTCTCTGGACTTTTTTCAACAAATATTACCTGGTATCTTGCTGCAATTATTTAAATATCTTATCAACTATACCAGAATACAGAATGAAGGCAAGCCCATGGATGTTTCATTTTTGTACCACTTATACTATCTAAATCAGTGCCTTGAACACAGTAGGTACTCGATAGAGGATTTTCCGCTTGGATTTTTGCTTTAAATTCAGATTACTAGTTATAGGAATGACCCCCTCAATATTATCTTCTTTTATCATTTCAGTGGCATTAACATAATTTTTAACTGAAACTCTTTTGACATAGCAAATCTGATATGCAATATGTGATATATTTTCATTCCATACAGATCTGCCTTCACTCAGGGCTCACCCTAGTGCCCTAACATATATCCTGCCAAAGAACTCAACATGTGGTCAAGCTTTATTTTCTGTAGTTTGTACTATGAGACAACAGGCTAGTCTGATTTTCTAATTATGAAAGTATTGCTCTGAATACTTTCTAAATGTTCCTTTTGTCCAAAAAAAAAATAACTACTATAATCAGTATTTACATACAAATATTGACCACTATTGACTCCTGCCTTGGCCTCAGATATAACACGGGCTTACATGGTCTCATTTAAAGTACTTATAGATATATGCTCTTTCACTCCTGTCCGTGTGAAGAGATTACCAAACAGGCTTTGTGTGAGCAACAAGGCTGTTTATTTCCCCTGGGTGTAGGTGGGCTGAGTCCAAAAAGAGTCAGCGAAGGGAGATAGGGGTAGGGCCGTTTATTTGGGTAGGTAAAGGAAAATTACAGTCAAAGGGGGGTTGTTCTCTGGTGGGCAGGGTTGGGAGTCACAAGATGCTCAGCAGGGGAGCTTTTGAGCCAGGATGAGCCAGGAGAAGGAATTTCACAAAGTAATGTCATCAATTAAGGCAGGAACAGGCCATTTTCTTTTATGATTCTTCACTTGCTTCAGGCCATCTGGGCATATATGCACAGGTCACAGGGGATATGATGGCTTAGCTTGGGGTCACAAGCCTGACATTAAGAACAACCCCCCTTTGACTGTAATTTTCCTTTATCTACCCAAATAAACGGCCCCGCCCCTATCTCCCTTCACTGACTCTTTTCGGACTCAGCCCGCCCGCACCCAGGTGAAATAAACAGCCTTGTTGCTCACAAAAAGCCTGTTTTGTGGTCTCTTCACACCGACACGAGTGAAATTTGGTGCCGCGACTCGGATCACAGGACCTCCCTCAGGAGATCAGTCCCCTGTCCTCCTGGCTCTTTGCTCCATGAGAAAAATCCACCTATGACCTCAGGTCCTCAGACCAACCAGCCCAAGGAACATCTCACCAATTTTAAATCGGGTAAGCGGCCTCTCTCTACTCTCTTCTCCAACCTCTCTCACTATCCCTCAACCTCTTTCTCCTTTCAATCTTGGCACCATCTTTCAATCTTTCCCTTCTCTTAATTTCAGTTCCTTCCCTTTTCTGGTAGAGACAGGAGATGTGTTTTATCCATGGACCCAAAACTCGAGCGCCGGTCACGGACTTGGGAAGACAGTCTTCCCTTGGTGTTTAATCATGTGGGGATGCCTGCCTGATTATTCACCCACGTTTCAGAGGTATCTGACCACGCGGGGACGCCTGCCTTGGTCCTTCACCCTTAGCGGCAAGCACCGCTTTTCTGGGGGTCAAGCACCCCCCAACCCCTTCTCTCCATGTTTCTACCCTTCTCTTTAAACTTGCCTCCTTCACTATGGGCAACCTTCCACCCTCCATTCCTCCTTCTTCTCCCTTAGCTTGTGTTCTCAAGAACTTAAAACCTCTTCAACTCTCACCTGACCTAAAATCTAAGCATCTTATTTTCTTCTGCAACACTGCTTGACCCCAATACAAACTCGACAGTGGTTACAAATAGCCAGAAAATGGCACTTTCAATTTTTCCATCCTACAAGATCTAGATAATTCTTGTCGTAAAATGGGCAAACAGTCTGAGGTGCCTGACGTCCAGGCATTCTTTCACCCATTTTTCCCTCTCTAGTCTCTGTTCCCAATGTGACTCATCCAAATCCTCCTTCTTTTCCCTCCTGCCTGTCCCCTCGGTCCCAATCCCAAGCATCACTGAGCCTTTCTAATCTTCCTTTTCTACAGACCCATCTGGGGAGAGCCCCTCCTCCCCAGGCTGCTCCTCGCCAGGCAGATCTAGGTCCCAATTCTTCCTCAGCCTCCACTCCCCAACCTTATAATCCTTTTATCACCTCCCCTCCTCACACCCGGTCCAGCTTATAGTTTTGTTCCACGACTAGCCCTCCCCCACCTGCCCAGCAATTTCCACTTAAAAAGGTGGCTGGAGCTAAAGGCATAGTCAAGGTTAATGCTACTTTTTCTTTATCCCAAATCAGATAGTGTTTAGGCTCTTCTTCATCAAATATAAAAACCCAGACCAGTTCATGGCTTATTTGGCAGCAACCCTGAGACGCTTTACAGCCCTAGACCCTAAAAGGTCAAAAGGCTGTCTTATTCTCAATATACATTTTATTACCCAATCCACTCTCAACATTTAAAAAGGCTTCAAAAATTAAAATCTGGCCCTCAAACCCCACAACAGGAATTAATCAACCTTGGCTTCAAGGTGTACAATAACAGAGTAGAGGCAGCCAAGTAGCAATGTATTTCTGAGTTGCAATCCCTTGCCTCCACTGTGAGACAAACCCCAGCCACATCTCCAGCACAGAAGAACTCCAAACGCCTGAACTGCAGCTGCCAGGGGTTCCTCCAGAACCTCCTCCCCCAGGAGTTTGCTACAAGTGCCGAAAATCTGGCCAATGGGCCAAGGAATGCCCGCAGCCCAGGATTCGCTGTGTCCCGTCTGGGCGGGACCACACTGGAAATCAGACTGTCCAACCCGGCAGCCACTCCCAGAGCCCCTGGAACTCTGACCCAAGGCTCTCTGACAGACTCCTTCCCAGATCTTCTCAGCTTAACCGCTGAAGCCTGACACTACCCACTGCCCGACTGCCTCAGAAGCCCCCTAGGCCATCACAGACACCGAGCTTCGGTTAACTCTCACAGTGGAGGGTAAGTCCATCCCCTTCTTAACACGGAAGCTACCCACTCCACATTACCTTCTTTTCAAGGGCCTGTTTCCTTTGCCTCCGTAACTGTTGTAGGTATTGCTGGCCAGGCTTCTAAACCTCTTAAACTCCCCAACTGCGGTGCCAACTTGGACAATACTCTTTTAAGCACTCCTTTTTAGTTACCCCCACCTGCCCAGTTCCCTTATTAGGTCGAGACATTGTAACTAAATTATCTGCTTCCCTGACTATTCCTGGGCTACAGCCACACCTCATTGCTGCCTTTTCCCCCAGTTCAAAGCCTCTTTCGCATCCTCCCCTTGTATCTCCCTACCTTAAACCACAAGTATAGAAGGCCTCTACTCCCTCCTTGGTGACCGATCATGCATCACTTACCATCCTATTAAAACCTAATCACCCTTACCCCGCTCAACGCCAATATCCTATCCCACAGCATGCTTTAAAAGGATTAAAGCCTGTTATCACTCGCCTGCTACAGCATGGCCTTTTAAAGCCTATAAACTCCCCTTACAATTCCCCCATTTTATCTGTCCAAAAACAGGACAAGCCTTACAGGTTAGTTCAAGATCTGCTCCTTATCAACCAAATTGTTTTACCTATCTACCCCATGGTGCCAAACCCATATACTCTCCTATCCTCAATACCTCCCTGCACAAACCCATTATTCTGTTCTGGATCTCAAACATGCTTTCTTTACTATTCCTTTGCACCCTTCATCCCAGCCTCTCTTTGCTTTCACTTAGACTGATGCTGACACCCATCAGGCTCAGCAAATTACCTGGGCTGTACTGTCGCAAGGCTTCACAGACAGCCCCCATTACTTCAGTCAAGCCCAAATTTCTTCCTCATCTGTTACCTATCTCGGCATAATTATCATAAAAACACACATGCTCTCCCTGCTGATCGTGGCCAGCTAATCTCCCAAATCCCAATCCCTTCTACCCCTTTCCTTCCTAGGCATGGTTAGTGTGGTCAGAATTCTTACACAAGAGCCGGGACCCCACCCTGTAGCCTTTCTGTCCAAACAACTTGACCTTACTGTTTTAGCCTAGCCCTCATGTCTGTGTGCAGCAGCTGCTGCTGCCTTAATACTTTTAGAGGCCCTCAAAATCACAAACTATGCTCAACTCACTGCCTACAGTTCTCATAACTTCCAAAATCTGTTTTTTTCCTCACACTTGAGGCATATACTTTCTGCTCCCAGGCTCCTTCAGCTATACTCACTCTTTGTTGAGTCTCCCACAATTACCATTGTTCCTGGCCCAGACTTCAATCCGGCCTCCCACATTATTCCTGATACCACACCTGACCCCCACGACTGTATCGCTCTGATTCACCTGACATGCTCTCACCCTATTCATGTGGCCTGATATGCCTTATACACACTTCTGGCTTTTATTTTTCTTTCATAACGATGTGACAGCAGCAGATTTTAACTAATCACACTAATGACTAGAGACCCTTTGTGGATTTTATGAATTAGTGGTAAAGTGGAACAAATCTGCAAAGTAAAGGAAAATGCCTTATCAAGTTTATTCATTTATTTTGACAAGAGCAATTTTGGTTTAATTACTTATTACGGCATTTCAGTAAATGTGCTGTAGCATGTTTTCTCAAATTAATTAAGCCCCCTTTTCCCACTAGCACACTCTGCTTATAGAAAAGGAAAAAAAAACACATTTCATTGAGACATTCACTGGTTTCTGGATTCCTTTGGGAAAATATATAAAAATTTTTCAAAATTGTTTCCTTTTGAATATATATTCCACAAACTCATCTGGAGAGAAAATTAGGTATTTATTGCAGAAGATAAATTTGGATATGAATTGAATTTGTAGCTAAATTTGCTTTTCTATTTGCAAAGTACATTGAAATATGTCCTAGGAGGAAAGCTTCAACTAAGCTGTTTTTAGTAATTTCCACCAGAGAATCAGAAGCTGAAATAAAACATGAAAAAAACTCTATTTACTAATTCATAAGACTTTCTGGATTAAAACTAGTTTTTACCTAATATATTAATAGATGCAATATTTTGTATTTTACACCTCCACAAATCACGTTATGAAATATCTCAATCCCACCACAATGAAGATGAAGTCCTTTAGTTCTGTGAGGAAAATTTAAATTTTTGGCTCGCTCTGAATATGTTGGAGGATGTATAGCATATTGTTTTGGGGCAAGGACCCTAGAGGCAGACAAATTGGCTTCATACTCCAGTTCCACCCATTTCTTACCCATGTGACTTTGGATGGTGATATGGTTTGGCTGTGTCCCCACCCAAATGTCATCTTGAATTCCCCTGTGTCCTGGGAAGGACCCAGTGGGAGACAATTGAATCATGGGGTGGGTCTTTCTCATGCTTTTCTCATGATAGTGAATAAGTCTCACAAGATCTGATGGCTTTATAAGACAGAGTTTCCCTGCACAAGCTCTTTGCCTGCCACATCCATGTAAGACATGACTTGCTCTTCCTTGCCTTCTGCCATGATTGTGAGGCCTCCCCAGCCATGTGGAACTGTAAGTCCATTAAATCTCTTTTCTTCCCAGGCTTGGGTATGTCTTTATCAGCAGTGTGAAAATGGACTAATACAGATGGGTTCTTTATAATTACTGAACTTCGTTTATAATCTTTTAAAAATGTAAATACTAAATAATATAGTCCACATTATATTGTTGTGAGAATGAAATGATGTAATGCATGCAAAGGGTTTTATACTGTTACTGGCACATAACAAGCATGAATAAATGTTAACTATTTTTAGTAAGTTGATAACTACACACTGTGGCCTTGAGGAACAGCTTGATCCAAGCATAGGATTCAGAATCTGATTGCTACTAACACAGATTCACTCACTGACTTGGGGCAAACTAATGAAGTCTCCCAGGACACTGATTTTCACTCCACAAAATGGAATTTGGTGACTAATCAAGAAGAAAAGTCTACACTTGGTGAATTGAAGTCCGACAGAAATGTCCTTACAGCACATAATCACAATTTGTATTACCTTTATTTTTTACATAGAGTAAAATACATAATCCTCACTAACTCATGGTGAATAAGGCATATTTTAACTCATTAAAACTTTTCTCTCACCTTGGAAAAAGATGCTTAAATGAGTTATGTTTCAATGAAAAAAGTGGCACTGGTTCAAGTCTACTGCAAAAACTTTAGCACTTTAGCAAACTCAATTCAGATTCATGGCTAAAGTTCCACATTCTAATCTTATTGTCCCATGCTGCTCTTGAAGCAAACAGAAGACAGCCATGTTATGCATTGACAATAGGTACCAATTATATATACATGATAAAGCGTTTGGCATCAGGCTGCATTGTGAAAATAACTTCCTATTTATATAAAGTATTATATAGTGATACATAACTCCAAAACACTTATTTCTCTTTAAGGCTAAAAACTCCTATGTTGTTGACGATTGGTAATGACTTCTGGATAACAGAGCCAGTTCTGCCGAGAGCACAAGAGGATAGTTCATTTGTCCTAAGTTTAACTCTCAGTGCTGCCCAAGCAGCAGCAAGTCTGAGGCTGGAAAAATGACTCACAACACAGGAAAAACACACTCAAGAAAATTATGTATCAGTAGCTAACAAACTGAAAATAATGGAATTGTATGTACTTTAAAAAAAATCTGAAGAAACTCAAATAACCAATACTTTATTATAATTGATTTATCACCTGTTTTGACTGAATTAATGCTTTTGAGTCTTTCTTCTCTCCTTCCTTCACCATAAATGACTTTTGATAGACATTTTTAACCATTTCATATTATAGTCCTCATTTATCATCTTTGTCTGATTTTATGCCTACTTACAGCCCAAAGACATAGAAATGATTTGGAGATTCTACAATCAATACACTCGCTCTGTACAGAGCACAGCACAGGGCATGCAGGGAAAGAAATATAAAAGACTCAGTTTCTGCTCTCAAAGAGGATTCTCCATCATGCTATGATCTCTTCTGCCCCATGCATTAGACAATGTGATTTGTATAAAGCTACATCAAAGCAAATACACAAACGTTAAGAATGTAAGCATAAGCTTACAAGTATCTCTGACACAAATTTCTCTATTATTTTTCTGCCTAGTAATCTATATTCTCATCTTTCCTAATATAAGAATGAGAAAACAATATTCTGTACACATATTTGAATTAGTTTTATTGTCTTCAAATGCAGTATCTTAATTATACAGCAACAGGTACTGAATTTATAGTACAACTATAGTAGATTTTGCATTCTTACATTACATAGCTGTGATACATACCTTGTTATAGCAGTCAGAGCCAGCCATCTAAATTTAAAAAAAGGTGGACACAAAAGAAGCCTAACAAATTATATACAACTCACAAGTGGGGGATAGCACACCCCAGCTCTTTATCCTGACCTACTACTACCAAATCAGAAAAGCTCTTATCTGAATGTATATGAAGAACAACAAAACAAAGCAGAACAATATACACCAACAACACAAGAACATATGCACGCAAGTACACACAAGTGCCCAGCAAATTTTACATCATTCTTTAAAAATTAGAGTTTCTAGTTGAGTGAACCACTGAATAATTTGAATCTGCTAACTTCTTTACACTGGGCATCTGTATTATGCTGTCTTCTGTCCCGATGAACTACCACATAAAAGAAGCATCTTAACTGTTGATTGTTAATGCTTTATTACACAGTTCTAATATAATCAACTCATGATTTAGATTCAATGAATTTAAAATTTTTGATATGACCAAGAATTAAACTAAAGCTTAACTTTGTAACTAAAATGAAGTATTTGTAATCAAAACTGCAAAAAACAAACTTAACCTACTGAAAGACTCTGAAAGATTCAATTGCGTGCAAATAGGAATTTCTAATTATAAATAAATCTTAACTAATTGACTCTAACAGGACCTCTATTAGGAAGAATTTGTTAACAAGGAATTTGAGGAGTAAACAATCTAACCACTGAGAAAAGACCTAAGGGAATCTCATTGAATTTATTTTTAGCACCATTCAGGTATTTCACTGGAATCTTGGCCCAATTACTCTGAGCACACAGCCTAAAATGCAGTTTTAGTACTAAAAAAAAAAAAAAAAAAAAAAAAAAAAAAAAAAAAAAAAATGGCATAAGTAAATAATTAAGTAAATAATTTTTATAGTAGCCTTAACCCATCTTTAAGTGTTTGACAATGGATACTAAGCAAATCAGAAGGTGCAAAGATCATCTGTTGACAATGTGGTGTCAGCATAACCTCATGCTTTATCAGGGATGTCAAATATGCAGCTCAGCTCCTGTGAGGATATTTTCCTTCCCATGCCCAGAAGAAAGATTGTTAATCTAATGTGTCAGTCTTTTTCATCAAGCTCAGACCATAGCCTTGAGTCTTTCTATAGACATCCCTTTAGATATTAAAGAACAAATGTATAGAGTTAACACAAAAGGCAAACCTTAATTGTTATCCCAGCCTTAAACAATTAAAACCCCTTCTGAATCACTGATACATTTTCACATAGAAAGTCAGTTAAGTCTTTGTCCTTGGCTGAGGACATGAATATTGAGATAGGCAAGGGGTTAAACGAGGTCTAACTAAGCATTCCACATGTGTATTTCCCATTCAGTATTATTGCTTACAGAACAGAGATCTAAACTCCCCTACCAAAGAGCTCTCAAAAGGCCATGGGGTATTTTGGACACACACAGCAAGTGTCAAAGCATATAGATATTTGCTATTTTATTCTGAAAATATGTTTGTGTATCTCTCATAGCCAGGAAAAAATATACAATGAAAAATAAACAAATTATTAGCAGTATACAAGCAGATAATCTGGCTTGTATAACTACTTACTCATCTCCAACTTCCAGTGCCCTAAGGTGAAGCCTCTCTAAACACCTTACCTCCAGGCCAGGTGGCAGAGATTATCTTTAACACTTTTCACCTAGGAAAGCACTTAAGTACATCTGGAGCCTTACCTAAAACACCAGTAACATCGGTATCACCTGGGAAGAAATGCAAAATCACTGCCCCCATGGAAACCAACTGAAGCAAATTCTGCATATTAACACGATACCCAGCAAATGTGCAGGCATATTAAAGTTTTAGAAGCATTAACTATGCTCTTAGAAGCCCAGATCCAACAGCTATTTCATAGAATTTCAACAAAAAAAAATTCAAGAATGCTTATTTCTAATCCTGTAAATATCATTGACAAAATTCTGTGAAACAAAAATCCAGTAAGATACTCTGCCAAAAAATAAAAGGAGGAGGGGTTACATTTAAAAATGGGAGAAAGTCCACACATCATCCTCATGGAAATTCACTACACACATTAGCAGATTTTAGGCTCTGAGAAGTACCACAAAGAAACTAGTTTTACTGTTTAACTCAAAAATTCAGAAACAGTTCCTCTTTCAACTACTATTAACTGCCTATGGAGATCCTTTGAGAAAACTGCTACAGACTATAATTCCCTGGAGCCTACACACACACACACACACACACACACACACATATATATATATGCAACACAGGAAATATATATATATACACACACATATATATATATGTGCAGCACACAGAAAGCTGTACTACCTCATCCATGGGATCCATATTATAAAAAGACAGAATTACAGTGAAGTCCTTTTGCTATATCTGGTTAAAACTAAAAAGGTAAAAGAAAATGAAAATCTTGGTTAGGGCTCCAGAATTACCTGTATCAAAGTGAATTTTTGGTACATTAGATGGTATTCACAAGGCTCCTGCATATTTGCCTGGAGTCAAAGTACAAACAGAGACCTAGAGTTTGAAACGGACTCATTTTAATATAGCAGCACATCCTAAAAAAGATTTTCATGCCTTCAGCTCATGCTTTAGAGTTAGAAGTTCTTGGAGTTATGGTATTGCTCAAGATTCACAAATACTGAGAACAGAATTCTGCCCTCACTTGTGACTATTTTATATCATTCACAATAAGAACATAATTGCTGTAGTAGTCTGTTTCACACTGCTATAAAGATACTACCTGAGACTGAGTAATTTATAAACAAAAGAGGTTTCATTGACTCACAGTTCTACATGGCTGGGGAGGCCCCAGGAAACTTACAATCATGGTGGAAGGCAAAGGAGAAAGCAGGCACTTTCTTCACAAGGCAACAGGCGAGAGTGCATACACTCAGGAGAAACTGCCATTTTTAAAACCATCAGATCTCGTGAGAACTCCCTCACTATCACGAGAACAGCATGGGGGAAACTGTCCCCATGATCCAATCACCTCTTACCAGGACCCTCCCTCACCATGTGGGGATTATAATTCAAGATTAGATTTGGGTGGGGACACAGAGCCAATTCATAGTCAATTACTCCCTGAAAACTTCAATAAGTAAATAAATCAAGTACGGGGTACGATCCAACACTCACATGGACTAACCATCCCATAACACCCACATTCATATATTTAAAGAAAGCACATAGAACCTAAATAGGGTAAAGCCACAGCTGAATGAGAAACTGGGTTGACAACAGGATGAAAAAAACATTCCAGGTCCTTATACTCCCCAACAAATCATCCTACCCCAACACATGTCAAAACTTGATTAGATGGATTCATATACATTCTTATCAAATTCCCAGTTTCCATCTCTTCCAAAAGACATATTGAGTAGATTCTAAAATTTCACAAAGCTTCAATACTCTGTTGACTTTTACTTTTATCTTCTAGACATTTAGCCTAAAGCAAAACTTCAATCTGTTGTTAAGAGTAGCCAGGGCCCCCAGGGGAATCCTGTGTCCGTGACCCATGCATCACTCATCTGCCCACTCAGATGAGCAACACCTGATCATAGGAGCATGCGTAAACTCTTTTTCTCTTCTCACAAACCTCTATTTGTTGAAGTCCAAATGCAGAGACAGAAACAAAATAATGACATGGTTCCTTTCTGGGAAGGCAGATGTTTCCTCTCTGAATCTTCATCACCAAGATCTTGCAAACAGTGAGTTAATGGTAGAGGATCTCTTTAATGAGAATTCCCAGCCAAGAATGGAGGACCAAGCCATGTCCGCATACAATTGCTATATCCCAAACCAAAAATAGAGGCCCTGGGAATGTTTTATTATGAGCTAGGAGGAAACAAAAGTACAAGCACATTGCCGAAGTTTCCCCCAAATATAAACACATCCTCTTACATCATTAAGAGCTATTAATAACTATTAATTAAGAGCTATAAATAACTATTAAAAACCCTTAATACTTTATACTCTAATCAGATTTACCCATCTTGGTACCAAACAGTCAGTGCTGAAATTTAAAAGATACTAATTTTTTAAAATTTAAATCCCAAAGAGGAGAAAATGATCTATTTATTAGTAATAGAGCTACAATTAAGTAGCTTTAAGATATATTTATACACACATACATACATATACATATATATGTATGCATATACACATACACACATATACATATATATGTATGCATACACACATACACATATATATGTATGCATACACACATACACATACACATTAGATATATTAGTCCCCAAAATTGTGTCCTATGTCAAACAATATATTCCAAGCTTTGATTCAGAAAACTTGGCCAGTCTAACATTAGCAAAAGTGTGGGTATGTGAAATACATAGAATTTGGTAAAGGTTGTATGTTTTTTAAAGTAAGTGAGAGGAAAATGTCAATTTGAGACTCTCAACTAGTTCAAGCTGTAAGTCACTAGAAGACAGCAGCTCCAAATAGCTGCTGGGTAGCCTGTGCAAAATGAGTCAATTTTCTAAATTAGGTCTGCTGAGGCCAATGGAGGTCATACTGTGATTAAGATGGGCTGCGATGCCTAGTCACACAGGTGGAGCCAGCTGTGTGAGCAACTGTCAGGGGCAGGATTTCCAGCACCACACCACCCAAAGGAAAATAAAAAATAGACAATAGCTTATTTTCTCAGAAAATCTTGATTCCATGGGCCATGAATAATTCCCATCAAAAGCATACCCCAAAGCTAGCCCTAAATCTCTGCAAACCACCCACATGAGATTAATTGGATCCATCTCACTACCAGAAGTTATTTTGGGGGAAATATTACTTACCTCTTAAAATATAAATAAAATTATTGTATTTGCATTACATATACCTTTGAGAAGTGTAAAAAAGCAATAACCCAGAGTGCCCTTGCAGGAAAGGCAATTAATCTTTGATGACACAAAGGCATAGCCAGAAGCTAGATTGAAAGAGACAAAACCAGAAAATCCAAGCACTAGGCAATGCACAAGATATGGCATAGAAGGTCATCAAGTGGGGAGATCAACCAGGAAACAGGAGCATAAATCACAGGTCCTATATCTCTACAAGTCTAGATACTTTTCCTTTATTAATGGCCAGCTAAAATGCCATGAAGATGCTCTAAGGGGCTTTCTCCGATCCCTATAACATAGTTCATCTCTGAACTCCAACAGCTCCTTGTTTGGATGGCTCTTGTTCCACTCATCACCTTCACCCTGTACTACAGTTATTTATAGACATCTCATCTTTCCTAATAGACGGTGAGATCTCTGAACTAGGAAACTAACAATTAGGAAGCACCTGCTCTGTCCACACATTGTATTTCATATTTGCACAGATAATACCTCAATGTAATCCTTATAACACCCTTGTGAGATGTGTCTCATTTTTCCACTTCTGAAGGCAAGGAAACAAAATCAAAGGGGTTAAGTATTTGCCACAGTCTCACTATTACTACAGGCTAAAAAGGAGATAAGAATTAAAGTTTAATCTGAAATTGATAGCTTTCCTACTACAAAAGGTTGTGTCTCATTCATTTTGGTATCCCCAGTGTGGTTCTTTGAACACAGACTGTGCTCAATAAAAATGTGTTTATTGGGTTAGGTAATTCACAAATGTTTTGTGAATACAAATGACAAGATCATTTGTCTACGTTTCAGGTCACCTGAAAGGCACCCCAGAAAATAAAGCAGCATCAAAGCGACCAAATATATCCTCTATAGACTGTGCAAATTCAAACTGCCAAAACAGTAAAAAAGAAAAAGGAAATAGAGGCAGTGAGCCAGTTTCTAACTTATTCTTGGGTGAGCTCCATAAAAACCACATATATTTGTACATAAGAACATGCTGTTCTAATTGACTATAGCATCCTGATACACTACACAGATGAAACGTAGGAAATCAAATGGTACCAGAAGTTTTCTCAACAGCCCATTAAATAGTCTCTCAAAATAAGCAAGGCACAAGTCTAATCATGCTTTCTGTTCACAAAAATCAATTGTTTACCATTTTTAGTATGAGTGTCTCTTACTTGGGGCCTGAATGAGAATTATTCACAAGGATTATATTTTCCCTTCTGAGGAGGAAGAATTCTGGGCTGCACAATTTCAACTGGAGCCACAGTTATAAATTTTACAGGTTTCTTGGGGAAGCCCTAAGGTACTTTTCCCTTTTCAAAAATGTCGCTGAACTAATTTTGAAGTATCCAGCTCTTCTGTTAAGTGTGTCAAAATTGGAGTCCAAGAAGGTAGATTGCCACATTTCAAAGTGGCCTCAAATTAAGTTTTCAAATACGATCTGGAATTTTATAACATGGACTCTTAATAAAAACTGATTAATTAGCCAGTGGGCATAGTTTAAAGAAATGCTGCAGAAAGACAGTGGAAAAGTCATTTGATTAGGGATCTAAGACCTGGGTTTTAGTCCTAGGTGGTGTAATATTTCTCCATTGTTTTAGGTTTTTTTAATCCCCCAAAGGCATGATCCAAAATATTTCTTAGATCTAAAGTTCTATCATTCCATCCAACAGGTAATGGTCATGATTTTCACCGGATCTTGCATCAGACATAATAATGTACCTCAAAGATGTTCATGTCCTAATTCCCAGGACCTGTGGGAGGGACTTTGCAGATGTGATTAAGTTAAGGATCTTGAGAAGGGGGGATTATCCTGGATTATCCAGATGGGCCTAATGCAATCACAAGGGTCCTTATAACAGGAGGGTCACAGTCAGAAAAGGTGATGTGAAGCAGAGGTTGGGGAGATGTAGCTGCTGGCTTTGAAGATGGAAGAAGGCCGGGAGCCCAGGAAGGTAGTCTGCCCCTAGAAGCTAGAAAAGGCAAAAGACAGATTCTCCCCTAGAGCCTCCAGAAGGAATAGCCCTGCTGACACCTTGATTTTAGGGTTTATGACCTCCACAACTGTAAGGTAATAAAATCGTGTTGTTTCAAGCCACTAAATTCGTGGTAATTTTTAGCAGTAGCAACAGGAAACTAATGCCTGAATATGTTTCAATGTGACTTATATACAGATTAATCACAAAAAGAAAAATCTGGAAAGATTCTGTTATCGTTCTTCTATTTGTCAATTTGATATATTAAAAGGTAAACATTTTCTGTTGCTAATGATTATGGGGAATGGTGAGAAACACTTCTATTATTCAATCTGCCATAATCATGAGACATTCATGTAAAAGTAAAGTGGAGTAATGAGAATAATGATCATGATCATGACCAAACATTGAGCACTTACTATGTGCCAGGTACCACTGTAGGCACTTAACATGTCTTATATTATTTATGACTTGCTCTGATTTCATTGATTGTCTGTCCCTGCCTTCTCACCTTCTCCACAAAAGCAGCCTTCAACACCAGCAGATAGAAACCATGGAGTAGGAAGGCAAGGTGAGATTAGTCAGGACTAGACAATGTTCTTCAAAAAAAAAAAAAAAATACTGAGGTTATTTTTCTTCTACAGTACTTCAGGGAGAATACTCAAGTTACAACCATGAAATATGAGACAGCCCTCTTATTGGACTCACTTTAAACAAGTCAGACACTAGTCTACAATGCACCTGATAATTACTCTTCTATTCGAGACTCAAACACACAGACACTTTGTATGAAAGCCATCCTTCATAAGCCAAAAACAGAAATGTAGACATAAATGCCTAATATATCTGCTTACCTGGGGATTCCTGTGAGATGAATTATATTATTACTTAACTGGGGTCCATTCTATCATAGTTTTGAGAAAGAGAGAACACAGCAATGACCTATGTGCTTTCTCACTTAATTCAATTACCTAAAAGAGCAAAATGCCATAAGTGGAATTCCATTATTGTTAAGATGATCAATTACTAACTTTCTGCAAGGCTATTTTTTGCAAGAGGTAGATGCCGGAAAACAACCAAAACCCACTATGAGCAACAAAATTGTCAGTTCATGAAAATACCACATTAGTGATAGCATGAAGAAATCATAGAGATCAGCAAAGATAGACACAACCCAATTGTAAACACTAATATCTGAATTTAGAATCATCTGCAAAGAAAATATATCATCATTTGTCAGAATGCCCCTGCTTTTGCTCTATTCTAATTCGTTGCTCCCCAGCATCTTTATAAATGTGGGCTATAAAATACTTTTTTCCAGTAGGAAACATTATTCCAAAGACAAATGACAAAACACAATTAACACTATTTAAGGAATACTAAAACAACAGTTCTAAACACATATTTCCAACAATATTTTTTAAAATAAGATCATAATTTGTGTGTTTTCCATAAGATCAAAATTTGTGTGTTTTCCCCTAAAGAGAAGGCCCCCTAAAGCAATGCAATTGGTCTAGCTGACTAAATTAGTTTTCTTTCCCCCACACCCCCATGAGTTTTCCAGAAGGGTCTGGTATAAAAGGCATGCCAAGTAACAATGAAATTTAGATTCCCATGGCACTGGGTATGTACTCTCATTAGTGTGTTTCACAATGTACTATCATTATTTGTTCCCATGTCTGTCTCCCTTGCAAGACTCAAGGGTAGGAATGAGTGTCTTCTTGATTTGTGTTCATCTTCACAATACAGAATATTTGTTGACTCTAAAGGAGTGGTATGAGTACTCACTGAGTTTTCTGAATGATAAATTAATAAATTGATTCCAAAGACCTAAATGATACCCAAATCAAGAAAATGTATCATCAATTTCACTGGCACAGTAAAATGTTCTATATATACAGTACAGGCTCAGTAAATATTGGTTCAATACCTAATTAAGAAATGATTATACCATATATTAGTGGTGTTTTGAATTTTAAAATAAGTGACACATATCAAATCATAATCATTTTACAAAACCCACAACTGTCCATTAGCCCATCTGATGTATTTTCTCCCTAATGGAAGACTCATTGCTAATATGGTATAAATCAAATAATAAATGGCAATTTTCTGTTACTAATGCTCAAAATCAACCCACGACAGCCTATCAATACCTCTACTCAATACCTCTCCCACTGCTCATTCACTCACTCACTTAAGCCAACTTGTTCACCAGGGGCCCAGCCTGTATTTAGAAGCACAAGAAGAACCACCTAATTGTTACGTCATCATGACTAAGCCACGGTATGCTGTGATTAGTTTAGCATGAAATGGAATGAGATAGAATGCCAGGAGTCTCATACAGTCAGTGCAGTCAAAGCATCTATGAGTAGGAGGAAGGAAATGCTATTGGGGTAGAAGAGGAAGGTGCTTTCAGAGGCTTAATTAGTTATTTGGAGAGGTGTGTATGTCTGTGTGTGTGTGTGTGAGTGTGCAGAATATAGATATATGTGTGTACATTTATATACACACACATATGTTTGTGTGTATATATATACCATCTTTACACTGATGGAGTGGTCAAGTAGTTTAGCAAAACATTTTAAGGAGATGCATTTGGAATTCTTTTAGGAAACCAAACCAAATGATGCTACAAAGCTTAAGGCAGCTTCTAAAACAGAAATCCCACTGGGACCAGTTCTAGGAACCTTGCCAGGGTATAGGATACAGAAGTTGCTTCAGCGATATCATTGAGATTTCTGTGTTAGGAAAGCAAAATTTCATAAGCAAGATAGTCAAAGCAGAGCTGAAAAAAGAATTTCTTTTCTAGTGGCCAATCCTTCCCTGGAGGATCTTTATGACTAGAGGAAGAGAAAAAGAGAAAAATGCAAATGCAGATGGAAAATGAAGGAGGAAGAAAACTGCAGAGAGAGAAGAGAGGACAGAAAGGAAAATGGCCCCAGAGAAATTAAAAATGTGAATGTACTTAGACAGTAATATTAGGTTTAGGAGGTTAAGTCTGAAGATTTAAAAGAAAAGAACAACTCCCTAAACTCGCATTGCTTTTAACTTCAGTAGCAATGCTATGGTTGACAGGGATAAAGCTGGTCTTCTTAAATTTGCCTCAGTGAAGAGGCTGCTGCTCTCCTGGTGAATGCAACTTCCAGCTCAAATGGTTGTCATCTTGGGAACATTAATAAAAGTCTCAAAAAGCTTAAATTTTGAATTAGGAATATAAAAAACCTTTCATTTACCAACTTTTGTAACTGAAATCTCCCTACTTGTCATGTACCGTTTCTTTGAACCAAGGAAGTGCTATGTTGAAGGGCTGCTGTTCTACTTAGGTGTCAGCATACATTTCTGCAGGAATCCTCATTATTGCTGCCATCAAAGTGGCAAAATGGGCCAGAGATAAAAAAGTTTTCTCTGGAAGAAAAGATTATACATTCTTGATTAGAAGCTATTTACTTTGGGACAAAAAATCAAGAACTCATTTTTTTAATCATAAATAATTCCACTTAAATGTACATGCCTTATATAAACTCTTAATAATATATTGATGATCCCTACTGTCAGAAGGGAGGAGACCAAGGCACAGAAGACCTCATAATCAGGACGACTGGTGCAGATGAGTGCACTATAAGCAATAAGTGGTCCAAGAAAACAATTTCTTGCTCCCCTTTTGCTTTTAGAATGTGATTAATCACATTTTACAGTGATATAAAGAGATACAACTAAAGGTCCCATCAACATGGTAAAGGACACAGAAGAGAAGTCTAAGTCTGGCCAATTGTTTTATTTTTGACAAATACTTCATATTGCAAAATCTTCTAGATCCCTCAATTATCATCCCCATCACTTCTCTTTCCTGGATATTTTTCCTCTAACTAATATTAGCTACCACATCATTGGGCAAAGAGCATACAAGAAGTGGCCTGTAAGTATGCCATTTGTTTCTTTATGAAAATCTAAACAAAAGTTCAAGAAGAAAACAGAAGGGAAATTTATGAAGTAACTTTTGACTACTATCTTCTCTCATTAAATAAAAATGTACACTTTTCATTATCTTCCCCTAGGAATCCCTGAAAATGGAACATTAAATGAAGCCACTCACACCAAGCAATGAGTGTGCGTATTATCTAGTAAACAAGTGTTTAGAAAACATACTTATTCTAACTATTATTCAAACTTTATACACAAGCAGAGAACACTAAGAGAATTCTGCTACATGTATGTATAGAGAAGTGGCTCTGTGAGAAATTTAACTGATGAAAATATACACAGAAAAGGATTTCCTTTGGTTATTAAATAACCCTGACACTATGCAAAGCACTGACTTTGCCACCTAATAGCTATTTGGAAATAAATAGGCAATTCTCAGGTATGAAATTTAAACATAACAAAAGAAGCATTCAAAAACTTTTATGGATAAGAACAATGAATTTGGACTTTTGAGCCATAGGGAACAAGAAACAATCACATAGGTGTTGATACAACCACAGCAAATGAGATAATGAAGCGACAATTATTACGTGACTATGGGTAATGACAAGAAGCTTTCTAAATAAATGGATCTATCTGTTCCACCAATTGTTTTCCAGAGCTCCTGAAAAATTACTTAAATAATTTGCTAATATATAATACTATCAAATGCATTTGGAAAAATAACTTTATACCATGGGGAGGAGAAAGAACATCATAAGTCTCAAGTCATTTCCTCACAGGTATATTAGAAAAAATACCAGCCTTTTTGTCCTCTAAGTACAACACATCTGTGATGAACATGGCAAGAGAAGTACCAAGTATAACATAACTATTATTAATGTCAGCAATTAGCCAATATGAATGCTCTGGAATCACCTAAAAATTTGTTATGAGATTGATACTGCAGTTAATATATATCAAATGGCTTGTAGGGTATGATACAGCATTATTAGATGTTTCACCAGCAGTATACTAGAACCAGTCTACTGGTCGATGAAATTCCTGCGCTCTACAAATGAAAACATAGCTCCAAAGTTGGACACACATTTCCTAATAAAATTCCATGCAAGATAAGCTTTAAATTCACCAGAGAAAGCAATGTTATTGACTCAAAATTCAAGGCCCAAAGAGGCAGTAGAGATGTATTAACGCAAAGATCTGTATTTTTCAAATACTTGTTTTAAACAACTACTCAAAAGTACAAAGAATCACAAGCAAATATAACAAAATGATAGAATCATGCTTAATGTGAAATTCTTGTCTACATACAGCCAGTGGAGCGTATAGTTTAGCCAATAACAATAATGTGCAGGCCCCAGACTAGGAAAGAACACCAGAAGAAATAGTGAATCCTTGATCTCTTGAAACTTATAATTTGTTCAGGAAGGAAAGAAGTTTAAAAAGAAAAACCTAATTGAGAGAAATAATTTTAAAATATATTTTATAAAACAATACCTTCACAAACACATATAACCTACAGTCTATAAATGTCCCAAGATTTATCAGGCATAAGAAAGTTTGAAAAGCAGGCTAAATTAAAATATTTCATTTTCTTCCCATGCATACTTTCCCCATAAAAGAATAGCTATCTTTAAACTATTTGTTCTGTGTTAGTTTCTTCATGAGAAGAAAAATGGTCACAAAAAGTTGTAAGCTGAAGAAAAATGGTGACAAATATTTCACAGCTTCTCTCATCAAAAAAATGAAATCTAGTTCTTCTCTCCTTGAATCTGGAATTGGCTGTGTAACTTGTTTGGCTAACGGAACGTTAACAAACAGGATGTAGATAGGGGCTTGAAAAGTACTTGCAACATGTTTACCCTCTCTTGCTGCCTTTGGAACCCAGCTGCCCTGTGAAGCAGCCCAAGCTATGTTGTTGGACGCTGGAGATACATGGTTTGGTCACTTCATCAATTTCCAGGCATGTGTTCAAGGCCATCTTGGGAAGAATAGCCAAGAGTAGACCTCCCAGCTGACTGTGGCTATATGCAGGAACTCTGGTTATATCAGAAGAAGAACCACCCAGCTGAACACAGCCTAAATTGACACTTGTTGGACTCCATAGCATCAGCTGACTACTTAACCAATACAAATGCATTTCAACATTTAACAACTGGAACTGCTGTGCCACTGCACAAAAATCAGCCCCAAACACAACTGATGAGGCTTCAAAAATAGAAGCATTATTCGTAACTTAACTTTCTCATTTAGCCAGTTAAAATGTTCTAATTTCTTTGTTTACTCATTTGTTGTAGAAACTGAGATTTGGCTCCGGGCTTTACTGCCTCTTCATTGAAATGGCTGACCCCTAAGACCCCAAGATACCATGAGGTATCTCATGGTTTAAAATACCAAGAATTCTCAAATGCAGTTGGCAAGCTGTCTACAAGATATCGTAAATTGATTCAAAGTTTTAAAAGGGAAAAAGAAACTTGTTTATTTTACAGTCTCTCCCTAGCATAAGTGATGGCTCCAGGCATAATTGGAAACAACTGTAATCAGATTGGATCAGTTCCCCCAAACCAGCAATCCCAAAGATAAGCAGATAATAAGAAACATAGTAAAGAATTATAGGCTCAGAGCTCAGAAAAAGTACAGTTTTAAAAAGATTCCAGAAATCTTTCAGGAACTCTGGAAAAGGGAGCTGAAAATATGCTTTCAATTGCCATTGGAAAGAAAAAAAATTATTCGCTCCTTCCACACCTGCCTTTTTTCATTAAAATGTTGAAGATAGAGATTGTTCTTCAAGAGCATGAATTATTCTCAGGAATAACCTGTGTTATTTCCAAAAACAATTACAATAAAAAACATATATTTATTCTCTGTATTGTTCCAAAAACAATTAAACTAAAAAATATATATTTATTCTCTGGAAAACTCAGTAAGACTACTGAGTTTTGCAGCTCAATTCTCTTACCAGGAGATAGTACGGTAAGCTTTCATCTAAACAGTTTTAAGCTCTTCTAAGAGATCTTCCAATTCCAAGTAGTTAAGAAAGAAGTGTGCCGAGGGTTTCCCAGTTATTACGTGTGCCTCAGTATTGAATCATCAAGTCAGCAAAAAGTTCAATATTCAACTCAGGAAACATAAAGAAAAGAAATTGAAGAAAAAAGAGGAGAACAAAGAGGAGAAACAACTGAAGATAAAAACAGTGTCCAGTTGTTAAGTACCCCTTCATGAAATTACTAGGAAACCATTCACAAACCATACAGAGATTAGGTAATTCAGGACATTGTGTTTTCTCAAGGACAAATCAAGCAATTGAGTGATGGTAGAATTAAAAGAGATTAGAGAGCTGAAGGCAAGACCTTTACCTAAGACATAGAGAGATAGAGACATATAGTTAACCTGATCACCATGAGCCAAATGAAAAGTGCAGGAGTCTGCTTGCAATAGAAGAGCAGAAAACAAATAGGAACCACTTTGTTATCAGCTGCTCAAGCAACATTTAGCATCGAAAACAATCTGCTATATAAATAGGCAAAGCTGAGGTCAACATATAGGTATTACGTTATTGATAATACTTGCATGATTAATGCTTGTTCAACTACTGAGAACAGCAAACGAATAATTTTCAAAAGTTTCTTCATGCCTCACTAGATTTATTATTAATATATTACATTATATTATAAAATAATGCAATATCATTTAAAATTAAAATCTCTTTATTTAAAACAACTTCCTCTGGGAAGATAGCCTAGAGAATAGTAAAAAAAAAATTATGTTTATGAAAACATTCATCATAGTTTGATTTAAATAGCATAACAGTATAATTTTAAAAAGTAAAGCAATCTAGGAAATATTATACTGAAGTGACCAAGAAATGTATGTACATCAATTGAATAAAATATGATGTAGACACAAAATCACAGCAAAAAGATGAAATAAAAATTAAAAAGCTACATAACAACAGTTTTACTAACTACATAGCAATTATTAAAAGGAATAGTTTTGCTAACTACATAGCAATTATAAAGAGGTAGAATAAAGATGCACAGGGAAAAAGGAGTTAGAGATACTTAGGATAACAAAATATCTCTTTTTCCTCTTCTCTCTATTTTACATATTGAAAACATAATATAGTAATATTATAGTAAAAAAATTAAAATAACTTCTTGGGCCTTAATTACAAGAGTTGAAACTCTATTTTATGATCCCATGCCATCATAGCTACATGTGATCATTATATTACTATATATTACATTTTATTACTATCATGAGATAAACATACTTCAATAGTGCTTTTTTAAAAATCTGAAAGCAATCGCACAGCATCCACAAAAGCAATGTAGCAAATGATGTACCTACCAGAAAAAGGCAGTGATCCTATGCTTGGAGAAAAACACAATTCAAACCTAGATTATTAATACAGCAATCTCGCCTTAACCTCAGTTTCACTTTTGGTGGCTTCTTTCAGTTACTGTGGTCAACTGTGGTCCAAAAATAGGCAAGTACCATTCAATAAGATATTCTGAGAGACAAAGACCACATTCTCATAACTTTTATTACACTATACTGTTATAATTGTTCTATTTTATTATTAGCTATAGTTGTTAATCTCTTACTGTGTCTAATTTATCATAGGTTGTATGCATAGGACAAAAACATATAGAAAGTTCAGTACTATCCGCAGTTTCAGGGATCCACTGGGGGTCCTGGAATGTATCCTCCTCAGATACAGGTAAACGTTATATCTGAACACTGTATGTTACAATTATAAAGAGGTAGGATAAAGATGCATAGCGAAAACGGAGCTGGAGAAAATTCGGATAAATAAACACATTTTTTTCCTCTTGTCTCTATTTTACATACTAAAAACACAATATAGTAATGTTATAGTAAAAAAATATTTAATATAACTTCTTGGGCCTTAATTACAAGAGTTGTTACTCTTTTTCATTGTAATCCCATGCTGTCGTGGCTACATGTGATCACTATATTACTATATATTACCTTATATCAATATCATGAGATAAACATATTTCAATTAGCACTTTTTAAAATATATATAAACAATTGCACAGCCTCCACAAAAGCCATGGTAAATAATTTGGTCAGCTTCATCAATACAAAGGCACAATTGGAATACACCCAGAGCATCTTACAAATTGCTGGAATGCGTGGAGCACATCCCATCCCCTTGAGTCTCCAATGTCCTTAAGTAGCCTAAGCCTGGCTAAGGATGAAGCTTATTTTCCACTAGCATGAATACAATTTAAGACTCTTTTTTTTTGGTTGTATATGAGTCTCTTTTAAAATACTTCACAGAGATAAGGAGCATTCATTAAGCACTTTATCCACCAAAGAATGAATGTCTTGAATTGTACCAACAACATACGTGGCCAAGACTACAAAAACAGACAACTGCTTCTTCCAAACACTCCATTGCTACATGATCTGCATTTCGAAAACAGAATAGGAAAAAAAATTGCAACTGTCTATACCTTTCTTCTCTGAGAATCTGACAAAAAACAGAAATATGACAAAAGCTTTAAGCACAATTATGTTCATAAAACTAGTAGTCATGGATGATGGGAAACTTCTATGACCATGTCTGTCCATCAGCTAACTCTTAGCTAGCTGCATTTACCTCCTAGGCATCCCTGAAAATTAACAAATTATTAAAATGTGCTGATATTAGCAGGCTAATGATAAAAATTATAAGATAATAGGTTTGTTGTACAGCCTCTGGCACAAATACATAAAAGGCAAATTTTCCTTATTCATGATTAATCCAGCTTTGAACTTCTTGTACTTGTTATCTGTTAGTTAGAATACCAAGAATTACCTATAATTAGGACTTTGTTGGATGAATAGCAAAAAATAAAATAAAAAATTCTTTTTTTTAACAGCAAAACCTCTATACTGATGTACTTCATCCCCAATTTTTTATTTGACCATACACTAGTAATTAACAGCTGGCAACTAGCATGGTTTAAAAGACGGAGCTATGGCATCATTCAGCTTGCTAAGAACCTAGACTTTTCTTATGAAATTGAATCATTTAAGATGTCTGTACTTTCCATTATATACCCTGGGGTGGTCTGTAATACTCTCCTTGAATACTTGCAATGGAACCATCTTTCTGGCAAAAGTTTTACTGTAAAATGCTTTAAATACTATTCTATGGCGAGCAACAGGTTTACTTCTCCACAGCAATCAGGTTTTGATAAATAGTATGACCAGGCTGCAATAAATAGTGAAATAATGTGCTTGAAACTTTTAAAAGACAAAAAAACATGATTACTGAAAAATTGCTCTAAATAGCCAGTGAAAAGAGGAATTTTGTCTTATGTGTTAATATCTCAAGGGTCAATCTGTACAAATTATTCCTCCTATTTTTAATGTAAATGTTAATGTTCCTAATAGAAGTAATTAATAATTAGTGCCGTGTGAACCATCCATTTGACTACAGAAAAAGAAAAACGTAAAGCCAAATTATAAGATTATGATCTAAAATCAAGGTTAAAGATATTTAACTTTTATTATTCAAACAAGAACATAAAAAGGTATTTTCTTCTGAAAATATAACTGATCTTTTAGGGATCTAGACTTTTAAACTGTCAAATTATTTTCACAACATTCACCCATAGCTTGTTAAGCTATTTAGTATGCTAAAAAACAAAAAACAGGCATTTAATAGGGTAATATTACATAATATAAAATATATTTTAAATATCAGAAATGTGATCTATACAATATAATATCACATTTCTAAATTACATTTCTAGTTAGGTGTAGAAAATTCTAATTTTTATTATATACTGACAAATTATAGTTGTATATATTTATGGAATATAAAGAAATTTTAAGATTTTTTAATACAATGATTAAATCAAGCTAATTAACCTACCCATTACCTAGAATATTTAACATTTTTGTGATAAGAACATTTGAAATTTATTCTCTTAACGTTACTGAAATGTGCAGTATTCAAATATTAGCTATATTCACGATGCTGTGGAATTAATCTCAAAGAAAGTCAAACTCATTCCTCCTATCTGAGCCTTTGTACCCTTTGACTGACATATTTCAAATGTATTTGACATCCATTGAAGAACTTCTGAATGAATCACACAGAACATTTTAGGATCCATTAGAAAATCTAAATAAATATATGACCTTTGGTCTCTTTCAGAAAATGTAAATAAATATATGGCCTTCCATTTTCACTTTCCAGTGTGTAAAAAAATTGTAAGTCATTTCCTTCTTCATATAGTAATAATGAGCAACTCAATTATTTGTCTAAAAATCTTCAAATATTAACTATGTGTCAGCTAATTTAGGCTAACATACATTTTCAAGTTTGCAAATACATTTCATGAAGAATTGTGAAGGAAAAAAATTCTTCATTTTAAGATCGAAAAATCATGGTTTCATTTGCATTTTTAATATACAGAATGTCATATTTCTAAAGCAGAAGAAATAGTTGCAGTTTGCTGAAGTAAAACTAAATATCCCACAAGATAATAGTTTTACAATTAAAGGTATTTCCTTGACAGAATAGATAGCAATTGAAAAATGCCCAAAGTTAAAGAGAATCCAGGATCTGTTTGCTTCTAATGGCTTTAATGAAGCAGAATTGAATCAATGGCTTCACAATGCCAGACAATCATCTTGGCTTTTTTTTTTTTTTTCTTTTCTTCAGTGACTCCACCAATTGTTTTGGCTTCCAGTAGAAGCAGCTTCAATTAAAGATAATGGTTGTTTGGCTTGAATGAAGACTAAAAGCCAGGGACTCTAATATAAGTCCTGAAACACTCAGAAAACAAACAAGGTGGTTTTTAAAATACATTTCATAGAAGTTCAAGTTGTTCTTAAGAAATTAAAGCTAGTTGGAGAGAGCTAAAAATGTTATTACAACTGCATTTCAAATGGTAAAGCCTTAACTTTAACTTAATGTATCAGACATTATCTTGAAAGCAAATGGAAACCTGAGCAAACACCTCTCGAAATCAATCAATGCAGATAGAAGGCACCTCGGAAAAATCCCTAAAGTTGGCCTCAACTGTCCTGACTTAGCCATGTAATGAATACAATTCCATCTGGTTTGCCTAGGTAGTAGGAATATCCACAAAAAGAACAAACCTTTCCACATGCATCGAAGAAATAAACTCAGGTTTTTATTCAAGCCAGAATTTGTAAAGGAACCACCAATGGCACTCATATCTTTCCCAAATAGAAAGATACAGATGGTTATTATTAAAAGAAAAAAATGTTTCTGTGTGGAAAGAAGAACCATGGTCATAGCAAATTACTTTGAAATTTAAAAAAAGATTGTTTATTGCTTTAAAAACGTTTAATATTTCAGTTAAATCTGCTTCTTTCTTTGAGTTATAGTTTAATCACATGTTATTGAATAGAAGAAATACATTACAGGAATGAAAAGGAGTAAATATGGTTCATATAATCACCTCTGCTATTTGAAAACACTGAGTATTGTTTTTGCTCATGCAAGAATCATAAAAATTTGGCAAGTTGGATTCAGGCCCATTTACTCTGCAGTTTATACAAAAGCTATTACAGAAAATGAAGTACATAACAGAAACAAGATAGAGCTTATAAAAAGGAAGTATTATTAAAGCATGATGCCTGGCAATTCACTCCCCACGGAGAAACTAGACCTAGCCACACATATAGATCCTAAAGGGGGAAAATGGAATCACAATAATCAACAAGAATCCTGCTATTTAGAAAAATGAATATATATCTCAAGAAATCCTTACATGAACTGTGATTCTCTGAAATCTTAGTACATCTAGAGATTGGGTACATGACACAGCCTAGCCAGCTAGGATAAGCTTAACAAACATCTGTTGAAAGAATAATTAGAAAAGGAAAAAGCGTCTACCCATCTTTTTTATTCTAATTTTAGCCCCGGGTAAGGAACCAACTAACAGCACCTGAATTAAATTTGTCACTTTCACAATACCATCCAGTTTTATAGATCTGCAAATCTTCATAATAAAATATTTCATTGTCTTTGAATGTCAATCCATCCCATCAGGGCTGAAGTCAGCCACAAAGGCACCAACCTAAAAATACTGTGGCGAGTGTGAGGACTGTCACTTGCCTGCCTCTGTCAACTCCTCTTGCCAGCAGTGAATGGAAAACTCTGGTGATGCCTCATTGTGTGTAGACATCTCCCCTTAAGCAAATAAACATAACAGCCAAAGCATGGCTTCGATAGCCTAAGGAATAATGGAAGAGGCATTTTAAAGTTGCTAAATCAAATCATTTTGCCTAGAAATGGAAATGAGAATGCTGTATCAAACATGTTTGTAAAGCAGACAATAGTCAAAACTGTTTGCCTGTAATTTTCTTGATTCAACTCCTAATAACAACAATTGCATCAGAGCAGATTTTCGCTATTATACTCCCAGGTTGTTCCACATTGGGGTTGTTTCTACACAGTAATAAAGCATCTGGGTGAAAAATGGAAAAAACACAACTAATCATCCAGCTGTTTCTAAAATCCCAGCTGTTCAGTAATAGGCAGAAAATAGCTAACATAACAACAGAACATAACAGACTCACATTGCAGGTGGTTGTAGAAGCTTTCCGGATATGCACTGGCATGACCTGATTTATAAAATGGGAAGATGTCTACCCAAATCACACATAAAAACTCTCCCTGAGAAATCTGCAAACAGGGACTGCAAAAGGCTTCCTGATCTGGGCTTTTGTTGACGCAAAGGTGAATGGGATGAGATAGGCTGGAGGGAAAGTGAGAAAAGCAAACATTTTACATGTCTAGATCTGCAGTTAAAAGAAAAGAAAAGAAAAACTTAACATGGGGGAATGGGGGAAGAAACTGGAAGGAGATCCCTGGATACCTTACTTTGAACAAGTTTATATTTGGTCTGAAGTTCTATTAGACTCTCCTACCTTGAATTTCTTTCTGAATCTGACAGGGTTGGAGCAAAATTTTGACAGTTAAGAGACTTTTTGAATCTCTCTTGCAAAGCTTATAAAACAACTACAATTTTTCTTCACCGAAATAAGGAAAAAAATGTTTCAGCATGTAATTTTCAGCTTGTTTTAGCAATGACGGAAGAATTTATCCCCTTGCTAGACTAGACTGATCTCTAATAGTGATACTATAGACATACAAAAAGGAAATGGTAATTCCTGAACAGAGCTTCTCCCATCCAAAGATTCTGCTTAGTCCCTTGAGTAAAAATAGTCTTGTGTCACAAGATGATTCACACCTTAAAATACTGTATGTTGCTTCATCCTTATCTATCGAATCTAACCCTTTCTTTCTCCACTGTTTCTCACACTGCCTTGAAACCTGTGAAGTATGTGGATTCTAGTAGTGAAATGACACCTCTTTTCCGTGTAGATGAGAAGAAGCAGCGGCAGCAGCAGCAGCAGCAGCAGCAGCAGCTAAATCAGCAAGGAGCATATGATGGCAGAGTTCTAATTAGGTTGCACAAATTTTATGATTTCTCCATTCTTCTAAGAATTGCACACCAGCAATAAACAACATAAACACATCATTCAGCTCTGTGTTAGTGACATTCATTCCCAGGGCTTCTACTGGTTGCTTACTTCTCTCTTAGCTTGAATGCACTGCTATGCTGACATTCTATATTAGATTAAGGGGGAGAATTCTCTCCCTTTGAAACGTAAATGTCCAAGTGGTAATCTCCTAAAGACATGAGTCCCTTACTCTGAAGGGAAAGGTGAATCTTATCCTTAATGAGACATACAGTTTTAACTCCCAGCAGCAGTTTTATGGTTTCGTATGTGAGTGCCCTCGAAGACGAGGAGCAAAGGGAATATTCAGACATATACGCATATATGCTTACTCTAAGAGATCAATTCACTTTCCTGGATTCTTCGGGTTAACAAAAATTAATAGTTAGCATGACAAAATGAAGCAGTTTTTAGACTGACCTAGCTATTTTCACCATCAAATTAGTGACTTCATTTAGGCATAACTCCTTGTCCCTTGCCCTCCTCCCTGCTCCTGTTCCTATCTCCCAATTGGCACTGATCCTGTTTATATCTTGTCGCTGCTCTAGGGGAAAAAAAAAAAAAAAGAAGTTTCCTAAATTCTCATTGGCTAGATCAGATCTGGAGAACATGGGTCAAGAGTTCTAATAACAGTTCTAGGAACTCAAAAGTAAATCCTATTCCTAATATTCTTGCTTTGTCACTTAGATTCTAATATAGTACATAGCCATTTCTCTGTGTTGTAATTCACATATACTGAAATCAGCTTCTAAACTGATCAACAGCAAATGTTGCAAAGAAATACTATTAGGCAATCTTGTCATCCTCTAATCAATCTGTAGCCAAGTCTTTCACTTAATTTGCTAGAAGATAATGATTATATAAAATCCACCAATTTAATCATGAATGTGAAAAAGACACACACAAAAGAAGAAAAAGAGTTACCATTTTCCTCTCAAGAGGAATTCTTGAATTTCTGAAATCTGACGGGGTTGCAGCAAAATTTTTGAAAGAGACTTTTTGAATCTCTTGCAAAGCTTATAAAACTCAGATTTCTCAATAAATCTGAATCACTGAGTCATTATTCTTTGGATACATCTCTCTCCAAATAACTATTGCAATCTCCAAATCTCATATTAATTTCTTAAAATTTTTAACTGGAGATATTCCTAAAGCTAATAAGATAGTGCAATGCTTATAATTTCGAATTGTTTTTTATCAAGTCATTTTAGTATTAGGTAAATCATCCTAAAATTAATATCTTTCCCCAACAGTCATGCCATAATGACACCAACTAGGAATGGCAAGTAAATAAATAAAAATCCTAATGCATTCCCTAGAGATTCCATCACCTGTTGATAGATTTCAGTCCAGTAGGAGCTTCATTAATTATTTCCTTCTCTGCCTGATAGCAAATGAAAGCCTCATTTGGATCATGATCCCTACCAATTAACAGGAGGAAAAAAAGGCTCACTCAGGTGCTATCAACACCTTTAGGGTTCTTTAGGGAAATCATCATTCTATTCAGGTACAAGTGCATTAAGTTTATAAATAGAAAAACACGCATCCTCCATGTTAACTAATGTGGCTGCTATCATAGAGAGAGTTCAGGTAATATCGCCTTAGTCTCCAAGAGATATGGTATTTTCCAACTACTGAATGGTTGTTTGTGTGCCCTCAGAGCCTAAGAAAGATATTGGAACATTCACCAAAAACAACAATAACCTGAAACTTTTAATGCTGTAATTGAACCTGAGAGAATTAAGTAATTTACATCAAAAAAAAGCTACCACAAAAAAATACAGAAAGATGATGGCTTCTAGTAATTCTATTTCTAAACAGCACACAGTAGTTCTACAGGTCGTATAGTCTAGTTTCCATGCTATATGCATCCTTTATATAATGAGAATAATGTGCATTAAAAAAATAAAATCAACATTTTGCAGTGTTCCATACAGCATAAAAATTAACCCTTTATTCTGGGAATGAAACTATATATACCTTTATGGAATGTCTCAGAGCTTAGGACTAGTATTATTGTGGTTACGGGGCACAAAAGTGTAAAGAAAGGTTTTTTAATCCTCCAGCCTCACCATTTCTCCAAAACACATGCATTTGCCTACTAATGGGAATTATACATTTTTACTTCACTTTGAGAAGTCTCTTTCAATACCTCAGATCATTCATTTTGCTTATATTTGTTGGCAGAATATAAAATACATAAGGTATGTGAACATATGAATATATTATATATTCATATAATTATTTTGAAACAAATATAATTCTTAGACTTAGCACTGGCACAGCTTTTGTTGATATCCACAGGGACTATTTATTTAACTGTTTTGATTGATTTAAGAGGTAACTGGCCCCTCAACAGCCAATAGCTTAAGTAGCTGTGGATAAAAATGCCTTCATGCTCTTTGACTTTGAAATAGCCCTTGGTGTACAGAATCATGAGAAACAATCCAAGTACATTCCCACATAATACTAATTACTGGAAAAAACACCAGCATATCTTCCATATTTATTAGTCATTTCTAATAGTTACTATTAAAACCACTGCTAAGGTAGGTTGGCATTTCTATCATTTTCACAGAAAATGTTAATCTATATATTCATGGGGCAGGTTATTTCTGCTTTATGTCCTCCATCACAACAGTCACTTCTTGGTTATTTCTGCTAATGGTGAAGAGGCAGGACCAATGTTACCCCAAAATCCTGCATAATTAGTTCTAGCATATGTAACAGTTTGAACAACAGATTTGGCTTCCCAATTAGGTTTCGCTTGGCTTTCTAGTTCTAGTGTTTCTGTTGTTTCTTTGTACTGGATTGTTTTATCTTTTTATAATTTTACCTTTTCTAGACTGGTTGTTTAACACAAGACAATAGGCTTCTGAGCCTGAGTAAAGCCAGCCTCAGGTGAGAAACCAACTACAGATAACCTACAAAACAGATTGCTTGCAGGTAGGAAGCAAGGATGGACTATTTGTGGATCAACTAACAAAATCATTTAGCTCCTGGCACCCTGGATGCAAAATCTCCTTCCAAGACACCAATGACAACAAATGGACCAAAAGCTGAACCTTAAGTCAGCAACACTACCTCCAGTGAATCTGGGAATATGCTTTTCAAGATGACAGCACGACTTTATATTGAGCACATTATTTGCCTCATACATTTATTCCCATCCCACAGGCCTGAAAGGGGGATGCTTGAATCTCACTTAGAGCCACCGCTCATTAAATATGTGCCATGTTTTTAAGCAACCAACTTATGCCCTGGGATTAATTTATTTATCCATAAATAAGATGACCATATTTTCTAAACCTCAAATGGGGCCATTTCGTCTGATATTTATTAGCATACTTTCATGAAGAAGCTACTGTGAGAAATTGGGACTGCTATGGAAACAAAACCAAGCCAGAAATAAAACTCATATCACAGTCCTAATCTTAATTTACTTTTCAGAAGTACATATTCCCATTTATTACAAAAAAAATAGCTCTACTTCATTCAATATTGAACACAACCACTCCAACAACCTTCTCCTCAAATAAGAATACTGATTTCCATACTAGAAAGTAGCACTGTCTTCTGACCTGCAATGGCTACATTGGTGTGGAAGATCCTTTGCCTAAAGTCAAGTTTCTTTACAGGCAAGAAAACCAAAAGGTACCTTATATCCACATCAAATGTCTCTTGAAGAATTCAGAGTGACTTTTGGGTCACGGAGATTTCCTGGAACAGGCCCTTTTGTCACTGAATGACACCCCGTAATCATTTTAAACTGTATCAATAAAAACACACACACACACATAAAGAAGGATGTTACACTTTGTTTCCTGCACATGAGCACATCACCACAGGTTCATTTTAAAAATGTGAAGTGAATCTAGGTATATTTCTTACTTTCCCTAGCAATAGCTGCAATGTTAGTACTAAAGGCTCATCCAAACCCTGAAAATTAACAACAACGAAGAACACCATTTCCGATTTGTTGGAAGGTAGAGGGGCTACTGTTTGTGATTCCAATGTGATTAAAAATAATTTTCCATTGGTTAATATTGACTTTTTTAAAATGGGAAAATATGTATCTTAGTTCAGAGTATTTTCTTTACATCTTTCTTATTCATATATTGGGTTCTATTTCAACACATGCTTAATGAAAAAAATTTCAGGAGGCTTCAGTGATCCTGTTTAAAACAAACTTGACAAAGCATGCAGTAGCACTTGGGAAACACTACGTGTGTTTAAGCATAAAATGAGTTCCCCAGCACAGGTCAAAATACTGTTTAGTGACAAGACTGCACGATAACAAAGCAAGACATCAAAATGTTTACTTACCAATTTTCACCATATGTATTCAACTGAGGACTGAAGAGTTATTTTTCATTAAATGAATCCCTTCCCTTTAGAAGTTGTTAGAACAACAACAGCTCAAAATACATCCTATTCATTCAGCTTAGTTTACATTCGAAAAAACTCAAACACCTGTTCTGCGGTTAACCTAACAGTGAGATTTTTGTTTTTATTTATTTATTTTTGCTCCTATTACTTACTAAAAAAATCCAAGCTGATACGACTGGAATGGTACTTAGAAAATATGAAGCTAGTCCGATATTTCTTTTACTCCACAGTAGAATTGTGGTACTAAAAGGAACCAAGTAATAATGTAGCCCAATATCCCTGTGTTAGATACACACACACACAAACATACACACACTCCCGAGGATCAAGGAGATGAAACGATTTGCCCACGATTAACAAGCCAGCTCTCTTGACTCCCTTGACCAGCTGTCATTCCTCTAGCACCCACTGACTCCCTTTCACAGAAATCAAAAGGACTATTTATTCCTTCTTTCTTCCCCATAAGTGTTATGCCTGTTTCCTTTCCAATCATTTGCAAGAGAGAACAATGCATCTTCCCTTGAAAAGACTCTGATTAGGCTGACCCTCAAATCGTGTGCTTTTGGTAACATCTATTATCATCTGAAAAGCAATAAAAGGATCCCAGATCCCAAGAATTATGATCTCTAAAGAAGGTCACTTCCCTTTTATCTTACAACCAAATGTGTATAGTGGCCTCTAAGATACAGTTTCCTAAATTAGTTATAAATACATCCTGAAAGCATATTCAACAGTATAAATTCTTTACAAATGGTTCTAAAGCACTTTGACTAGTTTCAACTGGAAAAATGTTATGAAATCACAACTGTACTGGATGTTCTGAATTCATGAATTATCTTGTAAGAGAAGTGTTCCATACAGAAGTACCCCCATACAAGTCTTGAGGGCTTAAAAGCTTCCTTCTCAGTGTGGGATCAAGATCCGGATACTCTAAAATAAATGCATCTTGCAGGGGGAAAGAAACAATGAGTTTAGTAATGATAACCTAATAGTATTTGGTTTGAAAGCTCATGTCTGTCACTTCTTGACCTTCTCATCCAAAAAAAAAGAAAGAAAGAAAAAGAAAAAAACAGTCATGTGAAATAAAGGTAAGCCCCAAATGACATTTCCTGGATTCTCAGAATTGTCAATATAATGTGTTTTGTCAATCAAATTTAATATAACTTTCAGATTTAAAAGGAGGTATTATAGAAACAATGAAATACAGTACATTTCCCTTCCAAACATAGCCAAATCGTTGTCATTGCTATTATAGAAAGTTCAATAAACATCCCTTATATACTAACTAGCCCTTAAATTATTTTAAGATATAATCTGACCTAGTTGGCTATACTGTAAGATACATGGTCTGTTGTTCACAGAGTCAACTTTCTATACTATAACATCCTTGAATCTATCAGCAATAGACTCTCTTGTATCTGCACATCAACTTCTTGTAAGGACTGCAGAGTTAAAGCAATTACCCATAGTGTTTACAATATCCTAATAAAGTAGATGTATGCTTGTGCATTCTAAATCCCTTTTTCTCCCAGAGGAAGATTAAACAATTTAGACATAACATCAGGCATTTGTATGGAACTCGACATTTCAGAGTTTTCGCATGTTCTCATTTGTTTTGCATAACTCTGTAATGTAACATGCTTCATTTGCCCTCTTTTTTACCAATCATGAAATTTGGGTGCAGAGATGTTAAGTGACTTTTCCAAATGAATTATAGCCTGTCCAAATAGCCTTACCCCTAGTCTAATGCTTGTTACATTTTTGCCCCAAATCTAACATGTATTAAAACATTATCTTTGAAATCTTATTGTAAGATGGCATTTTCTTGTTTTATCATTCTCTATTGTCTTCTATTGATCTTTGTTCTTCACATTCAATCAAAAGCCCTGCTTGCTGTTTTCATTCTCTAAAAGGTGTTCTAGAAAAGTATTTCTCTACAAGTGGTGGGGAAAGAGTGGAGAGGGGGTGCAGTTTTACTTTTAACCCTAATGTTGAATGTACTTTGAATTTCAAATACCATTAAAGGAGAGGTAGGATTTATGTAATTATGAAATGATGGCCTGGATTTTAAAAAGTTTGAGAAAGGCTATTCTAGGTCAGTTTGTTTGTTTGTTTGCTTTTAGCTCACAGTTACCAGAGTTCACTATGTGCTGAAATAGTGTATGCAGTGTTGTTTGTTTTGTTTTTTTCCCCCGTCCCCAACCAGAGCTCAAGACAATTATTTTATAAAGAACAGAAGTTAAATAAATATTGTATAATAAGGCCTCTTATACATTCTGAGTTTTCTAACCTATACCTCATGATTTCATAGTGCAAGGCTGATCGCTAGTTGTTATCTCACATTCTAGAATGCTTGTCATGAGTTAAATGCAGTTATATGTGTCATAAATTGCTTTAATAAAGATGATAATGGTGGCGATGTTGAAATCAAATGTTTGACACAATTCTTCCTTATATCCATTTTAGCAAATATAATGTTAAAATCTGAGATTAATCCCCAAATTCTGTTCTTATATAACTGCACAAAAAAATAAACTTAATAAATCTAGCATTTATGTTTCACATTTAATAGAAAAATTTTAAGCCATAATCACTGTAGCTGCTTGGCATCTTACTTCTTCAAGAATTCTTTCAGTGCATGCATTAACTTTGGTTAAATTATTCTGGAGTTAAAAGGCAGAAGAATATATAAAATAGTATGATTTCAGAAGCATCATTGTAACAGACCAATTTCAAAAGATTCAGTTGCTAAATTTTACTTCATAATTCCTTTGTCAATCAGTTATTTAGATTTTAAAAGAGGAGAGAATCCTGTGATATTATCTGCATGGTCATTAGTCTCACACAATGAAAAGTAAACAATAAAATAAGACTAAAGAAATCATTCTTCCAATGATTGTCATTGAACTGTTACATTAGTAAACATTCACAGTATGAAGTCTCTCTCAATCTCCAGCATATAAAGTAGTGCAAAGAAAAAAAAAATCCAGTCCTGTTACCTGCAAACAAAACTTATTACATATTCTCCAATTTCACTTATTCTATAATGTTAGACATTTGCTGTTAAATCTTCCCAAAATTAATAACAAAATATAATCAATTTCTAAAGGCCCTTGCAGTCGTTTTAAAAGTTAATTTCCAGTTAAAAATAAATTTTAATTAAATCCAAGATAAAATTGTGACCTATATTCTATTAAATAATTTACTTTCTTTTTTTCTCTACACAGTATTTCTTACAATTTTTAAAAAACAACTACAGAATCCAAAGACATATGATATGCTGTTAAAGCACTGATAAATGACTTCTCAAATTCATTAGTTCTTACATAGTAAATACTTCAAAATGCCAACTTTTCCCATCACCGCACAATTACTAACATTGACAATTTACTTCACACACACACACATACACGCACACACACACACATACGCGCACACACACACACACACTCTCTCCATCTTTACTGTTAACATCTTTTCCAGTTAATGTGCAAAATTCTTGCATTCTAATAAAAATATAAAGATAGATTTGCTCCTATTCCTCCCTCTTCTCCAAGATGTATCATTTATTTGATATGTAATACAAGTTTAGTAACAATTATGCCATGTATAACCATTAAATAGTGTACTACTGTGTGCATTGGATCATTTGCATATTTCATTTTCATAACTGCACTCTCTATGCATAAATATATTTGGAGATGCTGAGGGGGGAGCAGTGGCAGGTGGAGAAAGAGATTCACACATCAGTCTCCACAGCCTTTGCATTAGAACAGTTGTTTTTATCTGTCTCACTGTCATCCCCCTTTCCCTGACACTTCTCCTTTGCACACAGAGATTCCTTAACTCCTTCTTCCATCTCTAGATACTCTGACTTGTCCCCCAGGGAAGAAGAAGTGGAGCTCCGAAATTTCTTGAGCAGATTAGAGGGGAGGTATGGGCAACTGACTGCATTCTGTGTTAGCTGTGTCTGTTCCTCATTTTCAGTCTCTCTGTGGTAGAAATAGTTGAAGTTAGAGACAATCACTGGCACTGGCAAAGCAATGGTTAAGACACCCGCAATGGCACACAGGGACCCGACAATCTTGCCCCCCACAGTGATGGGCTTCATGTCCCCATAGCCCACAGTTGTCATGGTCACCACAGCCCACCAAAATGCATCTGGGATGCTTTGGAAATGGGTAGTGGGTTCATCTGCCTCTGCAAAATACACAGCGCTGGAAAAGAGGATGACCCCAATGAAGAGGAAGAAGATCAGAAGGCCCAGTTCCCGCATGCTGGCTCTGAGGGTGTGGCCCAGGATCTGCAGGCCTTTGGAGTGCCTGGAGAGTTTGAAGATCCGGAATACTCGGACCAGACGAATGATTCTGAGGATGGCAAAGGACATGGCCTGCTGCTGCTGACCATTGCCACCTCCCTGTTGCTGGGCCAGGTCAGTGCCCAGTGTGATGAAGTAAGGCAAAATGGAGACAATGTCAATGATGTTCATGATGTTTTTGAAGAAGAGTGCTTGGCTGGGACAAGCAAAGCAGCGAACCACAAACTCAAAGGAAAACCATACAATACAGACTGTTTCCACAATGAAGAAGGGGTCATTGAATATTGTGTGCCCTGAGTTCTCCAGGTGGGGTGCTGAAGTGTCATTCAACAACCCACCATGCCCGCCAGCACTCAGTGCCATGACGAGATCCCTGTCGTCCCTAAACTCAGGCAAGGTTTCCAGGCAAAAGATGACAATGGAGATTAAGATGACCAGGACGGACACAATAGCTATGCCCCTTGCAGGACTGGAGCTCTCTGGATATTCAAAGAGGAGCCAAATCTGCTTTTTAAATTCATTCTCGGGGAGGGCCCTGTCCTCCTCTTCTCTCACAAAGCCCTCGTCCTCCCGAAACTTCAACAGGGCCTCCTCCCCCAACTGATAGAACTTCACCTCCTCAGTGAAGATATCAAAGGGGACATTGACTGGCCTCTTCAGGCGGCCTCCTGATTGATAATAATACAAGATGGCATCAAAGCTGGGGCGGTTCCTGTCAAAAAAATACTCATTGCGCAAAGGGTCAAAGTACTGAGTCCTCTTTTCAGGGTCTCCCAACAAAGTCTCTGGAAACTGGGCCAGAGTTTTCATTTGGGTCTCAAAGCGTAGGCCTGACACGTTTATCACCACACGTTCACAACAGTCACTGTAGCGGACTGAACTGTAGCCGCCACCGCCCTCATCCTGAGGCAGCAGGTCCGTGTAGGAACACTCATCACCATGCTCATCTTCACTATAGTAAAACCTTCCCTCTTCTTCCTCCTCTTCCTCCTCCTCCTCATCTTCCTCCTCCTCACTCAGCTCCCTCAGGATCTTCTCCTCAGAGCCACTGGGCATCAGGTCAGAGCAATGAGGGAAGCTGCTCTGCCGGTGGTGGGCTTTCTTCTTCTCAGACCGCTGTCGCCTCCTCCTCCGACTACCCCGGCTGCTCTGAGGGTCATGGGAGGTACAGGCCCCACGTGACTGGTGGTGGTGGTGGGAGCCCCCACCAGAACCCCCGCTACCTTCGACAGCAGCTGTGGCCGCTGCAACAGCAGCTGCTGCAGCTGCCCTGGAGTGAGCAAGCCTCTCCCGCTCCCGGGCCCGGGCCTGGGCAGCGTAACCATAAGGCATGTGACTGTTGCACCCTGAGCTCTCCGCACTCACCATTGCAACCTCCATGGTGGTGGTTTTCAGAAATGGCTGGTTCCAGTTGTAGAAGAAGAAGAAAGAAAAATAGGGCAGCTTCTTTTCTCACCAAATTAAGGTAAGTTTGGAACCCTTAAGCAGATTGCTTGGAAGACTAAGGATATTTTCAGTCCAACTTTGCATTTTCTGTTTTTAAATCAGCACGCCCCATGCTCTCTCTTCTCAGGGATTCAACATTGCTCTCCAGAGCTTGGCTGGTCGAGATAAATAGCCTAGCACTCTCAAGACTAAGAAGTCCGAAAATGCTGGAGTCTCTCAGACACCTATGTTTTGGGGGTAGATGTTGAAATTTGGAAATACGTCTGGGATGTGGTTAGTGATGCTGCTGCAAGATTCAAAGGCAGCAAGTGTCTGACAGCCAGAAGTTGTGCCTAGAAAATGAAATATATTTTTCTGCCATGGAAATTGGCCAATGCTCAGTCCATTAAATGTAAATAAAACGCAGATAAGCCTTTACTGTTAGCACTTGCCTTCTAGTGATGGCTCGAACCATGTTAAGATGTGGTTTGAAGTATGTCCAGCCATTTCTACTCAAAGTCTATCAGGATGATTCTCCAAGCTCTCCTTTTAAGTTCATCAAAGGCTTCCTGGACCCAGGTACAATGCCAAACCATAGATAGAAGCAAAGACCCTGGGAGGTAGAGAAGGTGCTAGATGAGGTGTCAGCAGAAGCAAAACCAGCTCTGAGGTCTCCATAGAAATCAAGGAAATGCAGAGCATTCTTCAGCCAAAATCATGCAGAAGAAGCACTTCACCTGAAAAAGGATTGGAAACAAGCATAGGAGAAAAATAAAAAGGAAACAAATCATAAAGAGAAAACTGAGCATTTCTCTTCACATACACATCCTTCTCTTTTCTTCAAGAAAGTCATATAACACACCAAGCACCAATATTATCAAGAGTATGGGGTAGGCTATTCTCACTCACTAAACATCATTCTTTCCTTCTTCAGTTATTATTTCAGCTCAGTTTATTTTTATGGTAACTCAATTATTTTTCTTCTCTCCACTCATGGCCCACATGGCTCTTGCTTCTATCTTCCCCTTCACCAATGCTAGGTCTTAATTCTCACTGTTACTCTCTTCATTCCACAAAAATAATGCTGTGACTTTACAGCTGCTTCCATCATTCATCTATTTCAAGGCAATTTTTAAAATTTCCACTCATAAAGTGTTTCTGAATTAAGTGCCCTTCTACTGCTCTCTGTCTTGACTCAGGACTGGGGAAGTCAGAAAAAAAAAATATTCTTATTCTTTGCGCAGACAGCACCACTTGAATGCAATTCAGTCACCTCATCTATAAAGTACAAATAATAACACAACCTCCCCCATCCCATGTTTGTAAGGATTAAAAGAGATAATGGATATTGATAGAATATCACAGTGCCTTTTACCTAATGAATGGCAATAAACACTGGCAATTATGAATAACATGACAGCAACCTATGTTTTTGTTGTCTATCTGCACAGCCCCAAGTGTTTGTGTCCTTAGGCCACAAACTAAAGTAGGGGAAGATGGGATGTGAGGACATACAGGACATCCTGAGACTCACCAATGGTCCTTGTTAAGTTGGCACTGCCTGACTCCCTGCAGCATGTCCCCATTGTTTTTCTGTTCCCTTGAATCCTGAACACTGCCTACCACCCACAGACTAGGAACTAATGCCAATTTCCACATCTCTAATAACCGTCTTCTCTCCTTGGCGGTCACTCCATGTTCACCTCAATGGTTCCTCCTCCACTCTGCTCAAAGGACAATCTCCTTATTTTTTTAAATGTCAGTTTGTGTGGACTTCATTCTTAGCCTATCGTACTTACCCCCACTTCAATAAAATCCACATCCCTAACATCCCCCCTCCTCTCTCTTTCTCTCTCTCTGCCCACTTTTATTTACAATCTCACACTTCTGAATTGCATGTCCCTTGCATCTCCAATCTGCTCCCTCTGTCACCTGTTATTCCTGGCCCTTCTTCCTTAGTTTGCTCTCCCAAGATCCAGGTAATTCATCTCCTCAGCCAGGTCCTGTAAAAGCCCCCATCCAAATCTCCTGTCTCTTCTTGATTTTTCCATGTACTCTGTTCAACAGGACTTCCAAGAATGCAAGGAGTAACCCAGAGAACTGGAGAGAATGATGATAGTCAGAATTCAGGGCATCTACCAGCTTCTATTACTGGAAGCACTTGGAAAGCATAAGAGAAATGGCTTTCTGAAGCCATTAACAGGATTCAGCTCTTGACCACCTGCTGCTCCTTGCTGATCCTGTCAGCCTAAAAGCCTAAACACACTGAATTTTATGAAGTGACAAGCATGGAAGTGGCAAACAGAGGTCTTCCCAATCATACACCCCTTCCCAATCATACACATTTTCCTAGGGCAAGAAGGGCATTTGATTGTGACACAAACTCTAGAAAATACACCACAGAGGGCATCTCACATGCCATCTCCCTTCCTTTGCCTGACTCCTAACATCATCTCATATTCTGAAATGTTTACCCTCAAGGAGTTTCCAAATCCCTACTTACAAAACCATCCTGGGGTGACATTCACTGTGGAGTGTCAGGCCAACATCCTTTCAAGACTGGTACAGACCAAATAGCCTGAGAGTTTGCTCAGTTTCTTCCCCAACTCCCCCAAAACAATTATAATTTCAATGAAGCCCCAATGTAACCCAAGTTCCTGTATAGTTGAATACTACACACACCTGCCTTCCCACCCAACTGACTCCCAGAAGGTCATGAATTCGCGAGTCTTCTAATTCACCATCAGCTCTTCGGGAGTTCTAGAACTGCCCTCTTTCTGCTCTACACCAAATAATTTCATATTTATTTATTTATTTGGGATTATTAGTTTTTGTTTACCTAACTGCCTCTCCACCCTACAAGTAGCAAATTGCCTTCCTTTTAATCATCTGCTAGTTACTTCACTATCCCTGATCTAGAAAGAAAGGGAGAGAGAAAGAAAAGAAGGGAAAAGAAAAATCATTCCTCCCAGCAAATCAGACTGGTTTAAAATCCCTCTTCTTTCTCAAGGTACTCTTGTTAGGAGAATCTATTCACGCCAATTCCCAGGAGCCTTTATGAGAGAGATCTTTGCAGAGGAATTTGTCTTCTTCTTTAACACCATTAAACTAATAGGATTTTGCAGACTACCTATTCCCCAATCCCGGCGCCCCCAAACAACAGCCAAGCATCCCGCCCCTCCTCCTCTCACCCCTCCAACAACAAGGCTGTTCCTCTCTCAGTGCTAATTCCTGCAACTGTGTCACTGTCAGGGTGGTACCTGAACCTTAGAGAGAGAGAGAGAGAGAGAGAGAGAGAGAGAGAAACTGAGAGAGGGAATCAGAAAAGCCAACACCGTGAGAAATACACACTTCAACGCACGCCATTTATGCAGCCCCTATGTATGTTGCTCAGATGCTCGGAAAATGCACGCAAATCCAAACGTTGGGAGAGGCAGCAATTTAGACCCGTTCACCGGCTGTTCCCAAAAGAAGGGAACTGGTGCGGCTGGGAGGAGGCGAAACGATGCTAAATCTTAACCCCCCTCTCGTTGGGAAACGACATCTTTAATCGCGCCCTCGCCTCCAGACCTCGGTTCCCGCTCCAGCACGTTAAGCAGGGCGCACTCACCGCATCCCCGGGGTTGGGAAAATAACAACTGTTGGCCCCCAAAGCGCCGCGCAGCATCCGCACCTCCCTTCTCCCACCTCCTGGTTTATTTTTAACCGCCTTCCATTCATGCCCTTCTGTCACATTCCCAATATTATTTATCCCTCAAATGTCCACTGTTTCTTAACAGCCAAAAGAAGAGGGTGGAGAAAAGATCGAAAAAAAAAAAAAAGGTATCATACTTACCGTTCCCCGGCGGGGCGAAAAATAAAAATAAAGAAAATCCACCGGCTGGCTTGTTTTTCCCCCTCAAGCTGCAACAGCTGGAGGAGGGGAAGAATGATCTTGTGGGGCGGGGGGGCGGTGGTAAAAGGAATCACTCGGGTTTGGCAGGTGGAGGCTCCAAATATCCACAGAACAAGTTCTGTTGCCTGGCCCGGGGGGTGCACAGAGTCCTCGCGGCTGGAGCCTGGGGGTGGGGGTTGGGGCTGCCCCAGAGAAGACCCCAAGACTCCTGATTCCTCTGGAGTTCAGCACAGGAGGGATTGCCTGGGGAAGGAAGTCAAGGTTCCCCAGAAAAGAAACAAAATCCTAGACAGCAGCGATCACTTGTTAAGCCCGAATTCCTCCTCCAACATCCATCCCTCTCTCGCTCTCGCTGGCTGCGGGAGCAGCACACGCCTCCCCTGGCCGCGAACGCGCGCTGGGCGGGGGCGGGGCCAGGGCCGAACCGAGGGTGTGGCGTTCGCGACGGTCGCCAGGGGCGCCTCCAGGCGCGGCGGGGCGGGCGCAGTCACGACGCCGAGACTCCCCGCACCCCGGCTTGGCCCCCCGACTCCCAGGATCTGGGATCGATTCCAGGAGTCTTTGGCTGTGGTCCCCAGAGGCGAGGAGCAAATCCTGGAGAAGTGTCCCCGTTGGGGCCGGAATAGGGGTTTCGACGGCAGCGCAGGAGTCCCCAGAGGGCTTGGGAGCGGGGAGCTCCAATGGGAGGTGCAGTCTCGAAAATGGGGTCCTTTGGGACATCTTCTCCTCTCCCTAACTTGCTTTCTCTATATCTCCCCTCGAGCCCCGAGCCCCGTCTTCTTCTCCCCACCCCACCTCCTCCCAAAGCGGATTTGTTGGGTTGGGAGCCGGGTGCATCTCCGGCGAGGCCACGGGCGGGGAGCCCTCCTGTGCCTGCCAGCGCGCCCAGATCCCTCAGTCTCCGCCTCCCTTGCACACAGGAGTTGGGCGGCTTCAGCGCCGGGGTTGGGCCTCCGGGGCGCAGAGGAGACCGACTTTCAACCTGTATTCAACCCCGGGCAGGGGAATGTTACAGAAATTGGAATCAGGCCCAGGCTAGGGGCTGCGCACAGGAGGCAGCAGTCCTAGGGGGGGAGGGTTGCAGAGATGAGTAAGTTGCAGGGTGGGCCAGGGGCTGAGGGCTTTGGAAGGAGGGAAAAGATCCCGCAGCCAACCTGTTGCTGCACAAACAAATGCGGTTCTGATATCGACTCCCTGAGGGGTCTTTGGATCCTTCAGGATAGAAATCAAGGGAGATCGCAGCAAAAAGCAAGTTTTTTGGTTTTCTTTCTTTCTTTCTTTTAATTAAAGCTTGTGCGCACAAGGGAGCTAACACCAAGAAAAAAAAAAGTGGGCTGTTCCTCGAAGTCAGGGTGTGGGTTTCTTTTACGGGCCTCTCCGTAAGGGGAAATAAGGAGAACTATAGACAGGGCATGTAGAGGTGGAGTTTTTCTGGTGCATGCATAGTGGTTTAAGGTGCTTCTTCATAGGACGTATGTATCATTAGCATCTTAAATCTCCACCTCTGGGCGTGATTTTTTGCATTAAATTAAGGAAAAGGTCACTATGAGTTGAAAGTTAAACTTAGCTGCGCATGCCAGGGCCTCAGGCAAGTCCCTGGTCCCCTAAAGCTGAAACTTCTGGTTAATAGCTTCTTGAGCTTTTCGAGCTAATTGGCTGGAGTTACAGTATAAGGAAGGGTCTCTCCTTGTTTCTTGTTTATTTCTTCGGACCACATCAAAACAGGAAAGTAGACAGCTTGCCTGTCTCAGGCTTGCCAGAATCAACCGGGCGAGAGGTTTGGCTCCCGGGAGTCTCTATCTTAGTGATCTCTCCCACTGCCCATCTCCATTAAAAAGCAAAAAAAAAAGGGTTTTGCTGTCCATCCGCCCCCCCCCCCACTCCCACACACGCGAGCGCGCGCACACACACACACACACACAAATAACCAGAAGCCCACCTGGCGACGGGGTCTCCCTAGACACCTCTCCCAGCTCGCCTGATGGACCAAGCAGGCAGTGGCAGCGCTATGCCTCGACTGCTGGAGCAAATCCGCCCTTCGGCTGGTTGGTTGGCGTCGGGACTGTCACTGTCGTCCTCGGGGCAGCAGCTTTGTTCAAGGGCTCTATTGGGCCTCCTCCTTTTGTGATGCTTAATTAATTATTAAGGGAAATATTCCCGAGCTGAATTATAGATATGCCCTGCACTCACTCACCTAACCGCGCGGGCTCGGAAAAGGACACCTGGAGGGCTGCTTTTTGTTGCTGTTTGATTTTTCTTTTATCTTTTTAAATAACCGGACACACACACAAAATCGAACTGTAATCAGTGTGAAAGAAAAAGAAGAAATAAAACCTGGAGTGGACCCTGGTTTTTCTAACGTCTTTCAGCTAGTGCAGCTTGAAATTTTGGCATGAATAAGTTTAACTGTAACCGCCTGGCCTCAACCCTGGTGGAGGAGCTGAGAGAAAGGTATCTTCATGCTGGCTCTAGAGACGTTCTTTGCCTCAATATATTCCCTACTGAAGTTCATTCGAAGAGCAGGAAGACCGGGTTTCTCTAAAAGTGAGAACGGTCGTGTTCTCTCCCCTCAAACCCTCTCTGTACCTCCACAATGTGCTATCACTGTGCGGTTTCATACGTACCAGAAGCAAATAACTGGTAATATTTATTGTTGGCTCATTAGAAGGATATTTCTTGGGATGGTAAAAAGCAGGCTGGGACCTGTTTCCCAAAAGCAGTTTATGAGATCAATCCGGTATAGCTATGCAATGCTTTCAGGGAGATGAAAAGTGAGATGGAATGCCGTAATAAAGATGATAGTTGTATTGAAGCTTGGATATTTTAATTGAATCGTGTTTAAACTTTATGAATTATGCTTCCCTTTTGCTGTTTGTTCCTATCCCAGATAATTTTAAAGTTTTCAGTGCCTGAGGACTTTAATATTTGCATTTCTTAGGTGTCGGTAATCTGAATTACTAAAATGCAACAGGAATGCTGCTGAGGAAAACTCTACTCTCAGGAGGACTTGGTCAAGGCAGGTAAGATTAACTGAGTGTCTGCCTCATACCTGGCTCTGTGCTAAGTTCTTTGAATGTATATTATGTAATTTTATTTGCATAACTAAATGCTTTCTTATGTGGTAGGTACTATTATAACCACTATTTTATAGAAAAGGAAATGAAGGCTTACGATGATTAGCTAACTTGCCCGAAGGTTATATAGCTAATTATGTAGCAGAACAAGGCCTTACATATGTGACTCTGCAGTGTAGACTGACCCTGTGCTAGTGACGCAGTCTATGCCCATTTGTTCATACAAGCTAGTGGCTGTCACAGATGCGTACACAGATTAGGAAGCAAGGGGATTTGTGTTATGATGGAGGTATGAGAATGTTGCTCCTTTGTGCAAAGAGTAAAGCAGCATCTAGTGTGGAGGAAGTAAGCAAGAATTCCCAAGGAAAGGAGAGCAATGTCTGAAAAATAGTAAGAGTTGGAGTGGCTGCCATGGAGAATGCACAGGCACGTGGTGCTGGGATGGAACAGAAGCAACTAACTGGAGCTGGAGACAGGTTAGGACCAACTGGGAAGAGCATGCCCCCTCCCAGCCTTCTCCCACCGCATGCACACACACTCCCCTACCTCTTTGCCCATTTAAATAATTAATTCATAAAGCAAACCTCCTTGAAATCATCCTAGGAATTTCTAGGAACCCATAAACAGTAGTAAAGATCCTTTGCTTGAGACCAATAAAAATCTACCTTGTCTTAGTCCCCGAACCTTGTTTACTTTTTATTTTCTTTTGAAATGGGCTCTCACTCTGTCACCCAGGCTAGAGTGCAGTGGCATGATCACAGCTCACAGCAACCTCAAACTAACTCCTGGGCTCAAGTGATCCTCCTGCCTCAGCCTCCAGAGTAGCTGGGACTACAGGTATGTGGCACTATGCCTAGTTATTTTTATTTATTTATTTATTTATTTATTTTTAGTTTTTGTAGAGACAAGGTCTCACTATGCTGACCAGGCTGGTCTCAAACTGGCCTCAAGTTCTCCTCCCACCTCAGCCTCCCAAACTGCCCACCATGATTACAGGTATGAGCCACTGTGCCCAGCCCCTCTTTTCTATAAAGAGGAAAAAATTGTTTTCTTGCCTTTCTTAGTCATCAACTAGTCAAAATTCTTTAAGCTCTCCACCACCAAACACACCTATTATCACACAAAGAATGTATCCCTAGCTTTGAATTCTCTCAGTGGTGGTACAAATGTTCCAGATCACACTGTGAAGCCTTTGCTTATATAGAAAGTGGCAGAGGCCAGCAGATCGTCTCTGTACAAAGAACGATAGGGAGCCCTGTGGGATACAAGCTAGGCCCATTATAAATGTTTTTGTTCTCTTTGAGGACTGTGGTCCACAGTGAATTGCAATGTTCTGTTTACTCCTCTATCTCCCCAAACATGCCTGTGATACTTCACTGAGAACAGACATTATATCCTGAGCAACTAGCATTGTACTTGACCCAGAGTAGAATGTGAATGAATAATGGAAGAGGCTTCCCTTTGCCAAGAAAGTTCAGTGAATGTGTTGTGAGAGAACTAGAAGTTCGCTTTTTCACCTGCTCACCCCAGCCTCTCAACTATCTATCTCACTTTTCAAGTTCTGAAGCGATGGGGGTGGGGGTGGTGAGAAGGCCCTGGAGAGCTGGTTTCATGCTCCCATTTCCAAATTTATGGATGGGGATATTTTGAGCAGCCCATCATTCCTTATAAAATGTGAGTCACTCAGCTAGTTTTTTCTTGGGTTTTTCAATGACTGTTCACCACCACTTCCTAATCTATCTTATGCATATCGGCACTGGTCAAAACTTAAGATATCAGAAGAGCATATTTGTTTCTTACTACAATTAGTGTTTTATTCTATTTCAGCTACTATAACAAAATAACATAAACTAGGTAGCTTATAAACAATATAAATTGATTTCTTACAGAGCTGGAGGCTGGGAAGTACAAAATTAAGATATCAGCAGATTCAATGTCTGGTGAGAGTCCATTTCCTGGTTCATAGATGGCGCCTTCTTGCTAGGTCCTTACAAAGTAGAAAAGGCAAGGCAGCTCTCTGAGGCCTCTTTTATAAGGGCACTAATCCCATTCATAAGGGCTCAGCCCTCATCGTTTAATCACCTCACCATAAATCTTATATCCTAATACCATCACTTTGGGGGTTAGGATTTCAACAGAAGAATTTAGAGAGAACACATTCAGACCATAGCAGCAACAGAACATCAACCCTGGAGAGAAAGACTGACTACTCATTCTCTGACTCTCTGATTGCAGCACGGTGCCAGGCACAATGGTGATTAAGACAGCTGCTGCCTGTCCTGTGTGGACACTTGTGGTCTAGATGGCAAGAGCCAGACAAGTCAACACATTTGGGTGGTAAGATGCCGATAGAAGTCACACAAGGGGCAGAAAGAAGTGGCACCTAATTGAAGTTATAGAGAAAAGTTCTCAGGGCAGAAGGAGTCCCATGGCAAAAGCTCACTGAACAACAATAGCATGTGTGAAAATAAAGAAAGATAAGCTGAGGATCCACTATGAAATGGGAAAGGGAAGCAGTGAGGGAGGACTCTGATATGCCATGCTCAAAGTAGGATCCATGAAAAACACTGCATGATAGGATTCTCAACCCTTTCCTCCTTTACACACAGGACAGATGTAGTTTATATGCACTACATACACCCTTGAGCAAACCCCGATTAGCAACTGCAGCATTCACTAAATAGACTGAGTTGCAGGCATTTCCGGGCCTCCTAGCTGCAATGATATCACTTTCTCCTTCATTTATGAATGCATCTCAGAGGCCAAGTGGGTGAAATTGAATTGGCATAACCTTAAATAATCTCAGATTTCGCTTTCTAAATGCAAGTCTATTTAAAAATGCCCCTCTTTAATTGAAATAACTCGGTTTTTGCAACACAACCCATTATTAACACTGATACTGTGGTGCATCACTGGTGTTGAGATCCACTCTGTCAGATAGAATCATCCTTTTAGCTCTTTGTTTTCCTCATATGTGCTTAGGAAATAGGGTGGTTGTGGAGATTCAGTGAAAGTGAAGTACCAATCCTGGCGCAGACAGAAATTATCCATAGCCTCATCTGCTGGCACCAATCAGGAGCAAACTTGGGGCAGAGGTGAATCAAGACAAGGTTTGGGTATGGGATGGTGTTTCAGTCCTACGGATACTACCACCACCATGCCTTTTGCAGTAACGCGTAATTGTTCATGTCAAAGAGTTTTCCCCAGATGTCTAAACATGATCCTTTTTATAAAAACCAGAGATCATGGTATATCCCCTGCAAAAAAAAAAAAAAAAAAAAGTGTTTCAAAATCATTGGCAGCCCCTTTAAATATAGTCAATGACATTAAGTCAGGCTGGAGTCTTCTCTTGAGAGTTGACTCCTCCCCTTCCACTCCCATTTTGATTTTGATCGGCACTTTTCACCTACTGCCCAAGGACAGCCATCACCAAAGCTCACAGAGAGCCTCTGTTCTCCAGCATAAGAATGTTTACATGCATTTCTACAGGCTGCCAGCATCCGGACTACTTCATCAGACCAGCATTCCTTTTGATTTGTTTAAGTGTTAGAAAAAGCTTGTCTAGCACATGATTTTCAAAACAAGGACCATACTTGCAGGAAGGATATTCTCATGTGGAAGAAATTCCCACAGGGTACAGATCAGTTGGGAAATCTACCCAAAATTATTTCTGTAACTTGTTCACTTTTTTCCACTCCTGGCTAAAGATAGAAACAAAATTTTAGGGATTAGCCAACTGATATATTTTAAAACAAAAATTTAAAACAAACAAAGCTGAGAGTATGGGTGTCATAAGGATGCTAACTTTCGGTTTCTCATCATTGACTCTGGAGAACAGCATGTCACACATCAGATTTTATGTACACTTGAAGCTCCTCCAATTTATTTCTCAGTTAGTCTCACATATCAGCTCTTGTTCTGAATAAACACAGAGATTTTAGGCTGTCATCTCCAAAGGCTATATGGGGGTACAAACACTACCCATTTCCTTTGGATGGTTTTTAGCAAAGAGACCTTTTCTTCCTTCATATAGAGGTTTAAACTTGAAAGTAAATTTATAACTTTAAATTTGTAAGTTTACAGTGAAATTTTAACTATTCATAGCAACCCTTGAAAAGAGCCATGTAAACATTTGACCAAAGCAATTGCTCTTGACTTGCTTGAGGGCCTGGAGCAAAGACCAGATCCTAGGGCTATAGGTTTTTCTCTCCAGCCTCTTGGCTGCAGAGCATCTGGCTAAGACAACTCACCTTTGTAGGCCTAAATTTTCTTGTCTGTAAAAATGAGTACTATAGCATCAGTCCTATTTCACAAAATCATGAATATGGATCATATGAAAAAGTGTATGGGAAAGAATTCTACAACCATAAAAATACAACATAAATATAGGACATCATTTTAAAACAATAACCATCTGTCATGGACTGAATGCTTGTGATCACACCAAATCCATATGTTGAAGCCTTAATTCCCAATGTTGTGGTATTTGGAGATGGGGCTTTTGGGAGGTAATCGGGATTGGATGAGGTCCTGAGGGTGAAGCCCTCATGATGGGACTACTATCCTTATGAGATACCATTTCAGGAAGCACACCGAAATCTCATGTGAGTATACAGCAAGACAGCAGCCACCTCAAAACCTAGAGAAGAGGCCTTGAAATGAAACCTAGTATATCAGCACCTTGATCTTGTACTTCTCAGCCCCCAGAACTATAAGAACGTAGATTTCTGTTGTTTAAGCCACTCAGACTGTGATACTGGTTGAGTAGACCAAATCCAAAAATCCAAAATCCAAAATGCTTCATAATTCAAAACTTTTTGAACACTGACATGGCACTCAAAGGATGTACTCAATGGAACATTTCAGATTTTGGATTTTCAGATTAGCAATGTTCAACCAGTAAATGTAATGCAGATATTCCAAAAAACAAAAAATTCCAAAATTGGAAACACCTCTAGTCTCCAGCATTTCAGATAAAGGATAATCACCCTGTATTTTGTCTTTGCAGCCTGAGCTAAGACCCCATCAGAACTGCGTAATAGATACATAGACTGTTTTGACTAGCAAACTTCGCAATGGTATCTGAAACTCAAGAACGTGTTGTCTATAAATGGTTCTTATAGGTTCTCTTTAAAGGAATTGATAGGTTTGCAAGCAACCCACCAGTGTGATAACATGATACTAAAATTTTATTAGGCCTTCATCATCTAAAACTTATTCCTCAACCAACTTGAAATTTTTGGCAGTTTTTCTTGTAAAATGGCGGTATATTACATTAGCTTGAACATTCAGAATGTTAACAGTATTCATTTTTCACTGAGCCAAAAAAATTTTACTGAGCATCTACTTTGTCTCAGACATTAGTCTAAGCACTAAGCAGTAGTGATAAGTGAAAACAAGGTCCTTACTCTCAAACAAACAAGAAATTGCAGACAACAATAAATGTTACCCAGAAAATAATACACAATAATGGAGTGTCAGGGAAGGGAGTTTCAATTCTATTTGGGTAGCTAAGGAAAGTCTCACTGAGGTAACAGTTGAGCTGAGGACTATATGACAAGAAAGCTTGCTCTGTGATGATCTGGGGCAGAAAAAAAGAAAAATCATTAGGCAGAGTGATTCAAAAGTTAGTAAAGAGTAAAGGCTTTCCCAAAAGGAGCCCAGTGAATACAAAGCATCTAATGCACAATTTAATTCTACCACACCACTACCTAATACACCCCATCTCTCCCTCCTTCCTTCACTTAGTACCTAATTCTTGGCTCAGTCACTCTTCTCAGTGCGGGGAAATGGATAGGAGGGCACCCCTAGGAGGTTAGAGAGATAGTCCTGGGGTTAGAGGGGAGTGTTCACAGTTCTGCATCTGAATACCACTCACATTTACTTAAGAGGCAGTGATGATTACTAGCCCCAGGTGTCCTGATTTGTAAATGTGGTTAATGATTCCTTTCACTGGTCTGGTGCTGCCTGTTCTCTGAAAGGCAAGATGGGCTGCGTTCTGTTAGAGCTTCTGTTTTATTAAAGGTTCTTTTGGTAGCAAGGAATGGAAAGCAATTCAAGCTAGTGTATATACAACAGTGGTGAAGACTCAGATTTTACAGGAGTCCAGAAAAGAGCTGAGGAAGCAAGATTCAAAGACAAAAACAGATGATTAGCCAGGCTTCTCTCACTCTCTCTCCCCATCCCCCACCCCACATCCCTGTCTCTACCTCTCTCTCAATTCTGAGTCTCTGCTTTTCCCATATCCCCATGCATGTGGGCCCCTAATGGCTGACTTTGTCATTGTTACTTGATCTTTCAGGTCAACAGTCCTTCACATACTTTCAACTTTCCAAAAGGAGGAATCTAATTGATTTACCTGTTTGAACAAGGCCACCCAAATCACAGTTTACCAGCTTAAGTGGTCAAGTCACCTGTGTCCCAAATCAAAGTCAGTCATCTGGGTCTGTGGGTGGGATGAAATTTTCTGAACAGAAGCCAACACAAGTCCAGTGCATTAATTCTGACAACAACAAGCCCAGTTGCTTCAAAATCTTGGGAAACCCTTGGTACTCATAACAGACCCTCCCATGGTCATATCTAGTGTGCTTAAAATTTACACATTCCATATAAGAGTTTATGTAAACTATTTTACAATTGAGTTACAGCAAACTAGTATACAATGTTACAGTGAAATTATGTGCAGTTTTTTTTCTGTAATTCAGAGCTAAGAATTTCATTTTCAGAACATAAACATTTTATAGCCTCATAAAAACTTATAGGCACAAGGCATGGCCCAGAAACCAACCATAATCCCTGCACAAAGAAGTAGCTCATTGATTACAGTCAAATACTTAAATTTATTGGCTTTTAAAGAATTGTTAGATCATCCAATAGGGTGATAAACTCCCTGTGAAAAGTATCCTCACTCGTTTGTTTGTGACTTATATGCTGACGTATGTGAATGCAGCCTGTGTTTATGTTGTCTTCTATGTTGTGTGTAAGCTATACTAGGAAAGCTAATTATTAAACTCTGCAAATGCACCTAGAGGCTACTGTGAACGATGCACCCAAAAATAAAATCTAAAAATAACTAAGTAATAAATAACCATTTGCAGATGGGAATTGTTCTTGCAGTTTTCTAAACAACAGCAGGTTTCTTTAAGACATTATGATATTTTCCTGATATTTTATTAGCTGTACTAAATCTTCCTCCACTTAAAAGGCAGATAATTTGAATAATGCATGATAAAACTGACTGGATCCTAATTAAAGATATTTTAAAGACAATATCAAACCATTGCTTTTATCTTAGAATAATTTCATGTATGCATATTCTTCTGTGTTAGTTAAAAGCACCAAGAGAGTCATTTCTGAGAGGCAGAGCATTCCAGCAATTATTTTAGAATCTTGCATTGAAAAAAATGTTAAGGGCCACTCTTCAAAGTAATATCTTGATTGCTTGTTCTATTTGTTAGGTTCATTCAGAGACAAAAAAATTCTTCAAAAGGAACAAGCTAAAGCTAAAAAGTTCTCTATGGCCTTCTTTGTTGCAGAAATATGTATGTAAGTTTCAGAATTTGCAGCGAGATACTTACTGAAAAATGTAAGGAGTATTAAGGATTCTTAGCAGGGTGACATACTAACCTTTACAAGACAATTAAAATAATATTAAATAAGATTTAAGATCAATATGCACAAAATTAGCTTGATATGTGATCGTCTGGGAGGGTTTTTCTATCCAGGACTCATGCAAAGTATTTGGTGCAATCATTCAAGGGAGCTCCAGTTTATATGGTCTTCTGCCACCACTAATGTATATGTACTTAGTGGCCCGGCCATGTGCTTCAAATTTAGCTCAACAGAGTCCCAGTACTAATAATATATTTAATAACATATTTAATTTTCTGCTCAAGATAGTGCTCATCAAATGGTGGACTGTGGCTCTGGTTTTAAGCTAAAAGAACAATATAGTATACTCTTCTCTCCAACTCTAAAGAAGTTATTGAATATTTCATTACTAAGTTGAATGTGATGTATGAAAACATAATGATGTGACTAATTTATGTTGATATATAAATTATAGGTTAAGAGCACAGACTCTAAAATCAGAAAAAAAATTCATCAATTACTAGCTATATGACCTTAAGTTTTCTGAAGTTTTCTAACTGTAGTGTTCTCATCTGCAAGATGATAATGATAATGCCTGCTTTCTAAGGTTGTTGTGAGAATTGGATGAAATAAGTTATATGAAAGACAAAATGCAAAGGAGAATTGAGGAAATTATTTTATTTAGCCTACTACAACATGAAAAGCATCCATTAATGAGGATAGTCTCAAAGAAAAGGAAGGAGCCTGGTGTTTTATGGAGGCAGATACATAAGGTGTTCACCCTGGAATCCTATGGGTGTTATAGGACAGATGATACAAGGAAGGATGGAGGTGGGCGTTAACTTGAAATATGGCAGAACAGGGTGGTCCTTTGTGGCTTTTCTTCTTATGGCTCTTTTCTGGGAACACAGAGCTCAGACAAAGTCCAACATTGTCAGTCTTTTCCTTTTGTTCAGGTCAAACGAATGTCATTCTCCACTCAACGTTCAACAACTCAGAAGCAATAATAAGCATCCTAGGTGGGGTGAGGCAGGGTTAAAGAAATAGTCTCAATGGTTCTTATTGGCATTGTTACTATAAAACTAGTTGAACCGGTCAGTTGTTTTAGAGGTCTGAGGTGAGGCATCTTAAAAAAGTGATGCCTAAACTGGAAAAGAGAAAATATTAGTAAAATAGGTGGCACTAAAAAGTCAGTTATTGAACCTAAGACTAATCAGTGCGGCAGATTCTAAGAGGTTGCTAGAGGAAATCTTACGGTTCTGCAATACCATTGGTTAAGTGTCTTGAAGCTCTTCAGCTAGAATGTGCATGTTCTTGGTGATATTGTCCACAGCCTTGCTTACTTTTCATAGTCTATGTGAAAATCCATGATTTTCTTAAATAATCAAGGATATAATAAAGTCAGCATAAACCACAGGTTAGTCTGTTAAGTCCTAAACACAATCTTTGCTATTGAGGTAGATTACACAGATGCTAAGGAATAACCATTTATTTTCTCTTATGAAGAGCAGACCAGTAATTTTAAAAATGCTACTTTAATGGAGAAAACTAAATGCTAGTTTTGCAACAGTATAATCTTTGATAGAATATTCTTTTTAAAAAGGCGATAAATAAATCAAACTTTAGCCAGCTTTGACTATGACAAATAAATTCCTTTTCCAAAAGTCTTTTATATCTTTTTATAGCCATATATATCCTTACAATACAACTCTTCAAAGTGGTGAAAATGAACATGTTCATTAACAAGCCCAAAAATATATAGCTTCTTTATAGCATATAAAAGTAAAAATAAAAAGCATACAAACTTAAAACTATAATAAGTAATTGTTTTGATATTTTATGGTACTTAGAAATAAGCGAGGAATCTAATGAATAGCCCATTAGTAACTCAATTTATTATCAATTCAAGGTTTTAAGCTACCTAAAGATTTTGGAAATTATCTTCAAGCTAGCATACTAAAAAGTATAACTGCTAATGAAATAAAGTTTTATTCAATTGGTAAATACAAATAATTATTCAATTTGGTAAATACACATTTATATTTTTATGACTTAAACACTAAGTAGAAGAAATATTAGCATAGTTACCAGTAAACCTGTAAAAGTTTAGGGAAAACATAACCAAGTAAAATAAAAATCTACATGAGTATTATAGCTAACATTGATAAGTTAAATAAAACATGGCTGTTTTATTAAACTAAAAATATTTATGTCTCATTGGTAAAGATTTGCCTAAATTATATGAGCTTGAAACCTTAAAACTTTTCTGAGTTAGTTTTTAGAAGGACATTTTAAACATTTAGCACATTGAAAGTCTTAGAATTTCTGGTAATTTTAGGAATATTCCATTTATGAGCAATAATTTACCTCTAAGCCAATTAGAATAGAACTTTAAGAGATTTTATAATCAAATTTGGTAAAACCATCTAGAAGCAGGAAAATATTATACCCTCATACAATGAGAAGTAAAAGCCTTTCTGAAATACAGACATAAACGTGTAAAGAGAAAGAAAAAGTTTATAGCCTGAACTCTAAAATTCAGTCATGGGTCAAGCATAAACAGAGAAATACAAAACTCACTAGTCCATGTTAAAGAGCTATTCTCATCTCAGTGGGTACAAGCTCTTGATTGATTTGTCCTCAAAATAGACATGTAGGGAAGCACAAAAGACTAACATAATAGAGTTTCTAACATCTTTCACCCAACAAAGACAAGATCTCTATAAATCATTCATTTCTTTACAGAGATCAGCAAATGCTCAGACCACAAAATCAAAATAAGTAGGCACCGCAAATCAAGTGAATATTCAAAAAAGAAACAAAATCAAATCATTACCACACTACTGGTAGACAAGAGCCCACATTACAGGACCAGAAGTCGGAATGATCACTGGGTCCTGAGTCCCAGATCACCAGTCAGGAGTGGACCACAAAGGGCTCCAAGAGGCCTTACCTAAGAAGAGTAAGCAGATACTCCCAAGACAAGGGCTGATCATATCCTGGTTACGGCACTAAACTGAGAAAGACAAGTGTACCAAAGAGGTGATTTTATTTAGACTACTGCAGTAGAGAGAATATTCATTAATGAGGAACATCTCAAAGAAAAGGAAGGGGTTCTGGGGTTTTTTAAAGACAGACAAGAAAGAGAGCCATCCATGAGTTTTTGGAGTAATGAGGAAGGATGGAGGTGGGTCTTAGCTTGAAATACACCAAGTAAGGGTGAACCTTATAGGGTAGGAGGATTTCTTCCCCATTGCTGCTTTCTGGGAGCAAAGGACTCAAAATTCAACATTGTCACATTGTCAACTATACAAAATGTTTGTTGATAAAGAACAAAGTATTAGCAATTGTTAGAGAGGGCAGCATACTTCGCAGTACACTTTCTATATTCTAACTGCCTAGGAGCAAATCTTGACTATTGTTCACTAGCTATATGACTTTGGGAAAATATACAATCTCTGATTCTTATTTTTCTTATCAGTTCATTGGGCATTAAAACAGTAGCTTCACCATAAAGCTGTTGTGAAGGTCAAATGCAGTAAAGATGAAAAATTCCGAGACCATAAGCTGGTGAGCTGTCATAAACAATACTATTATCATCACCAGTTAGAACTAAATGAATGCCATAAGAAAGGAGATAATTGTTCTATTCCTTTTTTTTGTTTTTTGTTTTGCTATTCCTAAAATCTATTTGACAAAGTAAACATTTTTATAACACAATGACTCACTTTTTTATTTGCCAGGTTAGTTTGGTAATTTTATTAGAAATTTTTGATAACTCTTAACATAACTAAACATTTTCATCAGTTCGTTAAGATGGGGGAATTTTTAATTTGTTTCTTCAAAAGAAATCTTTTTATTGCAGAGTAAATGGAAGATAAAATAACCAGCTGAATATTAACAAAATAAAATTCAAAGAAAACTAAATGGTATTTCTCTGTGTTAACATCCATAATTCTGCTTTTTTCTACCCTATCTGATGTAAACTACCTACCAAGACAACTGTCTGAGGATGGTTTGAAAAAAATATGTGTATTTTAAATCTTACCATCTTCTTTTTCTTTGGATGAGTGAAATGAATGGAAAGGAAATCTCACCAGGTCAGAGTTTATGTGGACATGGTTCCGTGAGAGCAAAGGTTTTGCTATTGAAGAATAGCAAATAAAGCAGGCCTATAAATTCCTTAACAATCATGTTAGTTATCTTCCTCTACTTGGACTTTAGAGTGCTTTGTCACATGTTAAGTCTACACCTCTTTCAGGTCTCAGTCTCCCACTGATGCTAGTAATGCTATCTAATTAATGACCTTTACAATATCAAGGAGGAACATAATTTATGCTGAATTTCTTGACTGTCTACCTGTGATGAAGAAAAGTTTACAAAAGAGGAGGTGGGCAAAGGTAAATTGAAGAAGCAGTTTTTGTCCTTTTAAGCTGTCTTTCAGCCATTTACTTCTGCACTGCGAAGAGGTATTACCTGCTTTCTAAGGGAAATCAAACAAACAGTCTTTGGCTAAGGAATCATTTAAATCATCCCCTACATTAAAATATAAGACAAGATAAAACCTGCATTCATTCCAAACACTCAGTGAAACAGGCAATTGTGGACAGCAGAGGTGTAGCCTTAAGAAGCTTCAAATCTACCCAAATGGTTAGGAAGACAAGGCTAATCCTTATGTGATATAGCAGCAAATATTTAAGACAATGTGTGCTCTCTAAAATTAGATGGCCTTAGCTCAAGTGTGATTCCGTCACTTGTAGACCATGGGCAAATAACAACTATAAACTTCAGCTTCTTCATCTAAAGAGTGAGAATAATGGAAGCATATACATTGCAGAACTGCTTTGAGGATTAAAAGGGAAAATTTAAGGACAGTGTTGATCCTTGAACAACACAGGTTTGAACTGCGTGGGTCCACTTATATGGTGATGTTTTCCAATAATAGGACGAGTTTGTTTGCTTCTCCTGCCTCCCCTTCCACCTCTTCCACCTCTTCTGCCTCTGCCACCCCTAAGACAGCAAGACCAACCCCTTTTCTTTCTCCTTCTCCTCAGCCTACTCAATGTGAAGAGGATGAGGATGAAAACCTTTATGATAATCCAGTTCCACTTAAGGAAGAGTAAATATATTTTCTCTTTTTTATGATTTTCTTAATAATATTTTTTCTCTAGCTTATTTTCTTGTAGGTATACAATATTTAACACATATAACATTCCAAATATATGTTGACTGTCTATATTATTGGTAAGGCTTCTGGTCAACAGTGGGCAATTAGTAGTTAAGTTTTGAGGGAGTCAAAAGTTATATACATGTATTCGACTGTGTGGGGGTCAGCAGCCCTAAGCCCTGTATTGTTTGAAGGTCACCTGTAGTTAGCTCAGCTCCTGGCCCATGTTAAGTACTCTAATGAAAGTTAACCATAGTAGTAATGGTGGTAGTAAAATACTATACAAATAATATATATTATTAAGAATTTATACATAGGCTACATGCATAACCTATAATTACTATATCTGAGAATATATAATTAAATAGAATTTATGGTGGTACAGATACAAATGTTATAGGAAGTCAAAGGAAGGAAGAACAGTGGGGATATCAATAGAGAGATTAATGCTTCTCGTACTATGACAAGTAAGCTCTTGATAAATGTTAGGTGCTTTCATTATCACCAGTATTGATCATAGTAGACTTCATAGAGGAGGTTAAACTTTAGCTAAACCTTAAGGAATGAGTGATATAAAGATTTCAAAAGAGTCTCTCATGTCACAACAGTAGCAAGACAGAGGTCACTGATGTGGGAAAGTAGCATGACAGAGTCCACTAAGGTAAAAGCAGAACTACCATTCGACCCTGCAATCCCATTACTGCATATATACCCAGAGGAATATAAATCCTTCTACCATAAAGACACATGCATGTGCATGTTCATTGCAGCACTATTCACAACAGCAAAGACATGGAATCAACCTAAATGCCCATCAATGACAGATTGGATAAAGTGGTGTGGTACATAAACACCATGGAATCCTATGCAGTCATAAAAAACAATGAGTTCATGTCTTTTGCAGGAACATGGATGGACCTGGAGGCCATTATCTTCAGCAAACTAATGCAGGAACAGAAAAGCAAACACCACATGTTCTTACTTATAAGTGGGAACTAAATAATGAGAACTTATGAACACAAAGAAGGAAACAACAGACACTGGGGCCTACCTGAGTATGGAGGGTAGAAGGAGGAAGAAGGGCAGAAAAGATAAATATTGAGTACTGGGCTTAATTCCTGGGTGATGAAATAATCTGTACAACAAACCCCTATGACATGAGTTTACCTATGTAACAAACCTTAACGTGTACCCCTGAATGTAAAGTAAAAGTTAAAAAAATTAAAATAAAATAAATTTAGAGAAGAAAGAAAACATAAAGAGAGCCAGTGATGTGCTCTGATTTTCCTACCAATAAGTACTTATTATCATCCTATTATTAACAGCTACTCTTCTTCATAGTGTTTATTTGATAGTTACTATGTGTAGCAGACTAAATGATGATACCACCCTCCCCCAAGTGATATGTCCATGTCCTAATCCTCTGAATCTGCGAATATTACTTTATTTGGTAAAATGCTCTTTGCAGATGTAATCAAAGATCTCAAGATGAGGATCTCCACATTCTGGATCACCTGGGTGGCCTCTAACGCCAATGAAATGTATCCTTATAAGAGAAACACAGCAAAGACACACAGAGAAGGGCCTCTGTTGGGAGGGGCTGCCACAAAGGTCTCTAACATGCCCTGGAGACATTTTTCCCCTTGTCTTGGAGATTAACATTCTGCTCCTTGTTTCTTATGCAAATTTCTGCAGCCAGCTTGAATTTCTCCTCAGAAAATTAGATTTTCTTTTCTATCACATTGTCAGGCTGCAAATTTTCTGAACTTTTATGCTCTATTTCCCTTTTAAAACTGAATGCCATTAACAGCACCCAAGTCACCTCTTGAATGCTTTGCTGCTTAGAAATTTCTTCTGCCACATACCCTAAGTCATGTCTCTCAAGTTCAAAGTTCCACAAATCTCTAGGGCAGGGGCAAAATGCCACCAGTCTCTTTGCTAAAACATAACAAGAGTCACCTTTGCTCCAGTTCCCGACAAATTCCTCATCTCCATCAGAGACCACCTCAGCCTGGATTTCATTGTCCATATCATTATCAGCAGTTTTGTCAAAGTCATTCAACAAGTCTATAGGGAGTTCCAAACTTTCCCACATTTTCCTATCTTCTTCTGAGCCCTCTAAACTGTTCCAACCTCTGCCTGTTACCCAGTTCCAAAGTCACTTCCACATTTTCAGGTATCCTTTCAGTAGTACCCCACTCCTGGTACCAGTTTACTGTTTTAATCCATTTTCACACTGCTGATAAAGACATACCAGAGACTGGGAAATTTACAAAGGAAAGAGGTTTAATAGAGAACTCACAGTTCCACGTGGCTAGGGAAGCCTAACAATCATGGCGGAAGGCGAAAGGCACATCTCACATGGTGGCAGACAAGAGAAGAGGGCTTGTGCAGAGAAACTCCCTGTTTTAAAAACCATCAGATCTCATAAGACTTATTCACTATCACAAGAACAGCATGGGAAAACCTGCCCCCATGATTCAATTACCTCCCACTGGGTCCCTCCCACAAAACATGGAAATTCAAGATGAGGTTTGGGTGGGAGCACAGCCAAACCATAACAGGTGGAAGGCCCAGATGAAAGGACAAGGAATTTAGTATTGTGGAGAGGCTAGAGGACACTGGGGAACATGAGGAAGAACAGTTTTGATGTGGCATTGGGGGCTAAGATGATGGGTTAGCTTGAGCCTGAGTGGGCTTCCTAAAAACCAGAGTCAGAAGAAACCAGCTATAGGCGGACCAAATCAAAAAGGCTCAAATAACAGGAAAAGTCCAGACTCCCTGCCCTTGTTGTATCAGCTTGCTATAGACTTGATGCTTTTGTCTCCCTAAAATTATTTTAATGAAACCTAACCCCCAATGTGAAGGCATTTGGAGATGGGGCTTTTAAAAGGTAATTAGATTATAAGGGCAGAGGCCCCATAAATAGGATTAATATCCTTATTAAAATGACCTGGAGACATCCCTTCCTCCTACTGCCATGAGGATGCAGCACAAATATGGTGGCTGTCTATAAATGAAGAAATGGGCTCTCACCAAAACCTGATCCTGATCTCAAATTTCCAGCCTTCAGAACTGTGAGAAAATAAAGGTCTGTTATTTATAAGTTATTCAGTTTACAATATTTTGTTATAGCAGCCTGAGATGAGTAAGACACAGCCAGTTTACTGGCTTTTTGATAAATAATAACTGATTATTTTAAAACTCATGTGGGTATAGGAGCAATAAGGAGAGAAACGAGGAGATAAAATACACATGGAAATTGGCACACACTCTCCAGGGTTTTGCAGAAACCAGGTGGTAGCCCCAAAGGAAAATCAATAACCACTGCTTCTATTTGTGGCTCTGTTTCCACAGAAACATGTTTGTAGGTGAATTTGGAAGGCAGATTTACAGTGCCAAAACAATCAGTCCAAAAAGAAGAAAAGATTCCAGTCAAATAAACTTTTTTACTATAGCAACAAACTTTTTTTTACTAACATTTTTTCCATTTAATTAACTGAATTTAAAGAGGTGTTATCAAATAAGCTCAGCCATGCTCCTGTAAGCACAATAATATTGAAATGTGGGGGCAATATTAGCTTCAGTGTAAATGGAATATGTGGAAGGTGTGGAAAATACTTGGCTGGCCGGTCAAGTTGAACCTATTTTCAAGAATAACAAATATAGTCAAACTTAACTTTAGAGAGCTGTGATAGTGAGGTTACCAACACTAATTGAAAGGAAAAAAGAACACTTTTGATTTCTGCCTTCCTCTATCTTAAATGTCATGCCATACATGTTTTAGGCCCTCCATTAAAATGTTCTTGAAATTATCTGTCAGAAGGAGTATTTATACATGACTCCCTACTACAGGCACAATAAAATTCTAAGAACCATTCATTAGTAAAATGAACAACAATATCAAACTCAAAATACTGAGTGTTTAGAATTTTAATGATTAAAAAATATAAATTTGTGACAGTTCATTTTTAAATACCAGTCAATCTAAGTCTCTAAAGGCGATGTGATCCTCATATATCAGAAGGGTGCTTTAGCATTGAGTCTCAGATCTGGATCTTCCTAAATTCTCCTAACTTGTGAGTTTCCCTAGACTCTGGAGTGGTGATGAGCCTGCAAGAGTTGTAGAGAAGGGAGCAGGGGAGGAAGGTAACATCATTGGCCTCAGCTGTGACATCTGTGAGAGATTTGAAGAAAAATGAAACTGAGATCTAGGTAGATTTTTATATTTACAAGGAAATCTCATTCTTGTCATAACACTCCAAAATCTCCAAAAATTATATAGGTTAACCAAGTTTATTTTGTTTCTCACTTCTTAAATCAGATCCTCCCCTTTTACTTGTCTTCTACTATCTTATCTAAAATGAGCATTGCTAGTTTCTTACCTACCATCCTTTACTCCCTTCTCCCTTAGAAACAACATCCCAAATTGAATGGCCATCATCTCTATTGACATTACTCTAAATGCCTCCTTAAAGCACCTTTCTGCTTCTACTCTAATTCCTTAAGTTCTTTCTCCTCACCTCACGTCAGAGTTACCTTTGTAAACTTTAATCATATCAAGTCCACATTTAGATGAATTTCCCTGGTACTGGGATCAACACCCAACCTCCTGACAGAGACTCGCAAGGTTCTAAGTAACAAGACAATGCCTCAGTCTCTGACTTCAGCAATCTTCACTCTTATCAGAGACCAATCACAATGGCCTTTTGGCTCCTTAAAAACACCAAGTTCTATCCACCCTCAGAACCCCTGTCCTTACTGTTCCTTCTGCCTGGTAGGCCTGACCTAAGTTCTTTCCATGGCTGGCTCCTCCTTATCATTCAAGTCACAGGCAGATGTCACAGGCCTTTCCTGCCTGCCTAATCTAAAGGACCCCCACTGCCCAGTCACCATCACAGCATCCTGTTTCACGACGTTCATGCCATTGATGATTATCTGGAATACTCATATTATTTGTTTAATTTTCCTAGACTAGAAGTTTTTAAGTGCAGAAGGGCTTTCACTACTCTACTTCCAGAGCTTAGTAAGTGTTCAGTAAATATTTGCTAGATAAAAGGAGGGAAAGGAGGAGAGAAGGAAAGAGAGAAGAGAAGAAAGGAGGGAAAGGAGAAAGGAGTGGATTTAGTTAGGAACTTCAGTTGCTCTCCATCTATAAGTAATCAATATACATTATAAGATTTAGCAAGCCCACTAGCTGAGGAATGTGAAACTACATTAGTATCTTAAAAATATAATGAAAGAGGCACCTGAAATAAAATTTTAAAAGCACATAATTTTAAACTCAGTGATGACATAACTTATTTCTAATGATTGCACTACTTTCCTTCAATGTTGTACCCTAGCTGGAAAAAATTGTTCATAAGTAAAGTAACTGGATGGTTAAAAAGTAGGATTAGACAACAGATGCTGGGTTACTCAGCACAGTTCTTGCACAAAGAATCTGACAAATCTCAACAACTATTAAAGTGTTTTAGATTATATCTTGTTGTCAACAGATTTTCTGAATAGGCACTTGGCTCTCCCATTTACAATAAGAGCAAAAGAACGAGTCACCCAGCTTTGTGTCCATATGCAATGTTTGATACTATGTTCTCTGAACCTTGGCAGTATATTTGCTTCCCCTTAATAATGATAGTAGCACTTTCTTCAGCTGTCAGCCAGCCATGCCTGCTAGGCCTTTATTTCCTTTCTGTAAAGCTCTCTTTTATTGCAGCTTCACATATGTACCTGATTTGGTCTCTGGTCTGTGTGGCTGCCAATGTGTGGAGTCTGTTTGATCTTTACGAAACTATAGGAGTAGGGATATAAATTTAACAGAATCTCACAGACATTCTTTATCCCCTTCAATTGGGTTGGGTACCTTGAAGATAAAAAATAAAGAAGCATTATTTTCAGGCTGATTCCCAGAGAAAACTTCATGTGAACTCAATAGCTAATAAAAGGCACATAATGGACTATAACACCTTTCAATTATAAATATGTGTTTAACAAAAGTTTAGAATAAAATGTAACAAAAAAAGCAGGCGCCAACAGAGGCAGAAAATAAATTACCTAATCGCTCCTAAACTCTTACAGCAAGCCACTTATCTACTCCTTGCAATATGAAATTTCCATGGAGAAAAGATACAAAGATTCACATTAAACCAAAGTTCTGAACCTGACTGAACCTTAGTTTTACAGTTTCATATTTTCCTGATATTTTTGTGGTCTGTGCTTATAAACTTACCACAGCCTATCATGAAATGAGGCATAAGCAAGAAAAAAAAATTTCCTTCATACACTAAAAGCCAAAAACAGAAAAGGCGATGAAATAAGGAAGTGGAATTTAGAGGAAGGTTAATTCTCTTGGAATTCAAAAAGCACAATACTTCATTGTGATAAATAGCTCTTTCCCCAATAAACGGGGTGTAATTGTAAATCTTTCAGTTGTGGGCAAAAGTTGCAAATGAATCATGCCATTATAGGGGAGCCTATCTGGCAATTCATACTTAGATTCAAAGAGCATTTACTATATGCCAAGTGCTGTGCCTGGCAGTGCCTTATGTTACCTTACTTATTTCTCACAATTACTGTATAGAGAAAGTATCATGGTCAGCTTTTGTCATATGAGAAAACGGATGCTCAGTGAACTGAATTCACTTGTGCTTAGTTGCACAGCTTAAAATGGCAGCTCTGGAAGTCACACCTACATTTTCTAGATTCCAAGTTATTTGACAGACAGGCTCAGAACTGTCAGAAGAGAGAAATGAATCCTGGAAAGCGGGAAGTCAGGATGTATGAATGAAGAAAAGGTTTATAGATAGAAGGAAGGGTATGATGCCTGTAATCCCAGTACTTTGGGAGGCTGAGACAGGAGGATCACTTGAGGTCAGGAGTTCGAGACCAGCCTGGCCAACAGGGCGAAACCCTGCCTCTATTAAAAATACAAAAATTACCTGGGCATGATGGTGCACGCCTGTAGTCCCAGCTACTAGGGAAGCTGAGGTACGAGAATTGCTTGAGCCTGGGAGGCGGAGGTTGCAGTGAGCTGAGATCACACTACTGCACTCCAGCCTGGGTAACAGAGTGATGCTCCATCTCAAAAAAAAAAAAAAAGAAGAAGAAGAAGAAGAAGAGGAATAAGAAGAAGAAGAGGAAGAGGAAGAAGAAGAAGAAAGGCTATGACGTTTAAGACAAAATTCTCAGAGAAATAGGGAAAGGATTAAAGAGTTTCCTACTCCTGAGAAAAACTGTAAACACCATTTATAATCTGTCTTGTTCTGCTGCCTCAGCTTATCATCCTGTCCCTAAACGTGGGTAATCCCCAAGGCTCTGCCCTCATCTCCTTTTGTTACTTTCTTCCTCAGGGATATCATCGTCTCTGTAGGTCACCCGTGTAAAGACAACTCCCAGATGATACCGCTAGCCTTGATCTCCCATGGGACCTCCAATCACATCATGTCCAAATGCTGGACATTTTCACCAGCATATTATAACCTCCTCTCAAACTCAATACTTGTAAAAGAAGGAATGCCTCTCCTCCCACTTTGGCACTCAAACTTCTCTTCCTCCTGCTACTCCTATTTCTATCTATGACAAATCATCCATCCAAGCCCCTCGATACAAAATTCAACAGCATCATTTTTTTTTCCTTTTTCTTAACCTTCACATTTTTCACTGGGTTGTATTGATTCTATCTTTTAAATCTCTTACGTTTATACTTTTGTTCTCTTATAGACATTAAATAATGTTTCTTAAAACTATATAATTAAGACTCTCATGTAATTAAACAAACACATGTTAAATATTGTAATTTCTTAATTAACAAGGAACCAGTAAGCTATTCCAAAGAACCACCCATATATAAGCAATAAGAAGTGCTAACATGAATTTATAAATAGATGTAAATAATTTATAAGTAGATATAAAACTGGTTTACTACGTGAGTAGAGGAGGAAGGAAAATGAATTGTTCCCACAGCAGACAGATCTCATCTGCATGTCTATAAAGAAGATTAATTTGTATTGCAATCAGTTAACCACAACTTACATTGTAAATCCTTGGAAAACAGCTCACAGGCAATGAAAGACAAAAACCTCATAGATTCAAATAAACTGGCAGAGTGCTCACTAGAAAACACCTACTTTATCAGCTGAAAGCACCTACTAATCTTTTTCGTTCATTTCAAGGCCTTTCACAAAATTTCTTGGTTCAGGTGTTAGTCCTTCATTTTGGACTTTAGAACGTCACATGTGGATTATTGCCATAGCTTCTAACTCTTCTCCCTGCATTTATCCTCTGAATGAGTTGGCCTAAACATTCAGCTTGACTAAACTCTAGACAAGTTGTGTGTGTGTGTGTGTGTGTGTGTGTGTGTGTGTGTGTGTGTGTGTGAGTGAGATGTAGTCTCACTCTGTCGCCCAGGCTGGGGTGCAGTGGCACGATCTCGGCTCACCGCAACCTCCACCTCCCTGATTCAAGCAATTCTCCTGCCTCAGCCTCCCAAGGAGCTGAGACTACAGGCATGCACGCCATGCCCTGCTAATTTTTGTATTTTTAGTAGAGACGGGGTTTTACCATGTTGGCCAGTCTGGTCTCAAACTTCAGACTTCAAGTGACCTGCCCGCCTCGGCCTCCCAAAGTGCTGGGATTACAGGCATAAGCCACCACGCCCAGCCTAGACAAGTTTATTTCTAACTTTAGGCCTCTGTCCTCCCTTTTCTTAGAGCATTTACTTTAGAAAACTTGCAGTTGTAAATTCTTTCTCTGCCTTTTAGATGTGGTAAAAGAAAAACTGCAGCTGAATTAAATTAAAGGAGTTTAATTGAGCAATGAATGATTTGTGAATTGAGCAGCGCTCAGAATCACAGCTGATTCAGAAAGACTCCAGGGATGCCTCGTGATCAGAACAAATTTATAGACAAAAAAAGAAAAGTGATGTACAGAAATCAGAAGTGAGGTTCAGAAACAGCTGGATTGGTTACAGGTTGGCATTTACCTTATTTGAACACAGTTGGAACACTCCACACTGTATGAGTGGTTGATGTATGGCTGCTGGGATTGGCCAAGGCCCAGCCACTGTTACAGGCACACACTCCCAAGTTAGGTTCTCAGTCTTGTCTACCTGTTAAGTTAGGTTGCATTTCGTTCACGTGGACTTAAGTATAGAAATCAGGAGTCCTTCTCTGGCCATATTTAGTTTGCTTTAACAGATATAAATCTTCTATAACCCAGGAATGTCTGAAGGACCTGGGATGGGAAGGACCTGGGAGCCATCCTTTTGAAATGTACTCCTCAAGAAAGATAGCACTCTTATAGTCCAGTCTCTGTGAAGGGATGGGAGCCTAATTTTTAAAACAGCCAGTTAGCAATTACAGATGTTCTCATCACATTGATCAACCTCTCCACTAACTTCCTTCAGTATTTTTCTACTAGTGCATCTCAGTGCTTAAAAACTCTCCCACTTTTCATTCGGCAAAGTTGAATTCAATTTCTCTCCTTATTATGGTGATCTTGAATAAGGTCTTCCTGTTTAACTGGTCTGATGCAATTATTATTATTATTATTTTGAGACAGGGTCTTACTCTGTCACCCAGGCTGGAATGCAGTGGCGGTATTTCAGCTAACCTCAGCCCCGAACTCCCCGGTTTAAACAATCCTCCCACCTCAGCATTCCAAGTAGCTGGGACTACAGGTGCACACCATCATGCTTTGCTAATTTTTTAATAAATGTTTTTGTAGAGACGAGGTCTCACCATATTGCCAGGCTAGCCTTGAGTTTTTTTCAATTCAAGGCTCCTGAATTGCCCAGGCTAGCCTTGAATCCCACCTCAGCCACAAAAAGTACTTGGATTACAGGTGTGAGCCAGCATACCCGGCCTGAGACATTTTTTCTTTTATATCTCTACCTTGTCCAATCTATCACAAACGCCAAATCTTCCTAAGATGCCATTCAACTCATAGCCTTCTCTCCTACCAAAATTGTTACCCACCATCACCACCAAAAGCTCTTGGGCTACAAATAAGACAAATGTGTTTTATCTGAGCTCTATAACATTAAATAAATTAATCAAGTATTTTCAAGTCAGTAGATTTTACATAAATTTTTTTCTTGAACAATCACAAGAACTGTCAACCCTATAGAGGTTGCTTTCGAGTCTGGCTATAATCAGCTAAAACTGCATAGTAGAACTCACTGTTAGCAAAGGTTGGTTTTTCACATCCCCAGTTCCTATGTCCATGGGCCCTGTTGCACTTACACCTGGCCCTTTTACTTACTCATAGCTTTCCTGGCCCCTGTGGCCATTTTCTGTTTTTAAATCCTCCTAGTCAATGGGATAAAATCCAAACTCCTAATGTTTCTCTACCAAGTTACTTATATTGACAGCTTTGCCTCCTACTTTGTTTTGCCACTTCAGACTCTTCCCTGCTGCCCTGGAATAGGTTTTTCTTGGCTTATGCTATTCTTTTCTATCTGGAATGTACTTGTTTCTCTTGTTTTATTACCCTTATCTTCAGCCATCAAATCCTATTGGAGATTTAGAACCCAGCTCATGTGTTGCCTCTTGCAGAAAGTCTCCCCTAACTATCCCAGCTAGACCTACTCAGTAGTAATTATTGTCCATCCAACTCACAACAGCCTTTACCAAGCCTTCAAGAACAGAACTGTTCTTATTTTTCTGTACACCTACTCCATTCTCCACACTCCCAGCTTTCTAAAGCACAGCAGTTGAATATGGTTAAATTGAATTGTGTCTGTTCTTTCCACCTAAATTGTTTTAGCCTAAAATTAGGGTCAAATATTAAACTTTCTCTTAATCTCTATAGTCTCTGGCCCAAGTAAGTGAACAAATAGGATACTTCCAAAAACTTACCTGAGAAAAGGTCAAAGATCTGTTCAAGGGATTTTAGGCTCAGAATCCATAGGAGCAAGCAACTAATTGGGCTTGTCAGGTAGTTACAGATGAATAACTTTAGCATGTACCAGATTTCTTCCCTTTGTATAAACTGTAATAGTAATTTTTCCTGCTCCAAAAGTAGGATGATTTAAACAAACATACATATGAATATAGAAAGGATCACGAGGTCAGGAGATCGAGACCATGGTGAAACCCCGTCTCTACTAAAAATACAAAAAATTAGCCGGGCGTGGTGGCGGGCGCCTGTAGTCCCAGCTACTCGGAGAGGCTGAGGCAGGAGAATGGCATGAACCCGGGAGGCGGAAGTTGCAGTGAGCCAAGATTGCGCCACTGCACTCCAGCCTGGGCGACAGAGCGAGACTCCGTCTCAAAAAAAAAAAAAAAAAAAAAGAAAGAAAGAAAAACCAGAAGCAGGCCACAGTCTGAAATCTGAAGAAGGCAATTCTCTTTAATCCCTTTGGTTGTGAAGTACAGATCCCTGGCAATGGAACCCTTCCACAGGGGAACATCTTAAGTATTTTATTTGTTTGTTTTTAGTGGCTTATAGCAACACAAAGTTATTATCCCACAGTTTCTGTGGGCCTAGAACCCAGTGCAGATTAGCAGGATGCTTTGTCTCTGGGTCTCTGACAAGGCTATATTCAAGGGTCAACTGGGGATGGATTCATTTCTAAGCTCACTCTGGTAGTTGGCAAGATTCATTTTTCTCACACAAGTTTTGAACTGAAGGCTTCAGTTCCTCAGGAGCTATTGGCCACAGTAGGTCTCATCTAAGAAGTGTCCACTCAAAGACAATTCCATTTCAGCACAGGTACTCTCAGACCATCTGAAAGACAAAAAGATCAAGTCACAGAAAGGTCAAATCACTTGTTCAAGGGCACATAATTGTTCAAGGAGTCAGGGCTGAAGTTAGACTCCTGACTGCCCAAGGATGCAGTAGGAGAGAGGTGGCTGCAGGGAGACTGCTGGGCACCAGGGAATTTACAACCAGTTCTATAAGTGGAGCCCAAATAGGAAACAGGAAAAAAAAAATGACTCACACAGATATACATATCCAAAATGGGACAACAGGAAATACATTACTGTAAGGAAAATGGCTGTGCTTTGGTCAAGGAATAGGCCGAAGTGGGCATCCCGGCCAGAGTGACTCAGAGAGTTTGCAGTGCATGTGCACAATTCCATGTATAATGTAAACACAGCTGTGTAGCCATAACATGGGAAGGCCATCCCTTGGCTATGCCACTATTGTCTATAAAAGGTATAATTGCCCTGCTGACATTGTATAGGCATGTGCCCAGAGAAAGAGAGAGCCAGAGCTGCTCATCTTTGCAGACAGAAAGGAGGGAGCCAGGACACAGCTCAGCTTGCTGGTGCCCAGAGAAAGAGAAAGAGAGTCAGATACGTCCATCTTTACAGACGGACAGAGGGCAGCCAGGACACAGCTCAGCTCACTCATGCCCAGAAAGAGAAAGAGTTAAGCTGCTTACCCTGAAGGCAAGGGAGAGCCAGCCTCATAGCTGTGTGTGGGAGCCGCCAGATTAAGCAGCCGAGACAGGACAGACAGAAGCTGTTGATGAGAGCTGCTGCTGAATAAAGCCATATTTCACCTAACTATGCTCCCCCACCCCCCGCCACGAGTGTTCTTTCAGCTTTCTTCTCATCCACCCACTCCCTTTGGACCTCAACATGACATTGGTGTAGTCGTGAACCTGACAATTGGTGACATCAGCAGGATGAGGTGAGTGGGTCTTCAGCCCTTGAGGGCTCCCAGTCTGCTATGTGACCGCAGCATGGGCTGTGGCACCTGGTGGCAGCGGTGCTGCTTGGATGAGCCCCAGTGGAAACGTGAGAGGCAGTGGACAGGTCTCCAGCAAAGTGTGGAGAAGGCACTGAAGCAGCTGGAAGCTCACAGCACCAAGAAGGAACACACCTTTGCCAGCAGAGTCAGATGGGCGTTTCTGACTGCACTACTTGAAGTACATGCTGAGTCCCCGTGGGACATAGCACAGGTAAGGGATCTCCAGGCACAAGTTGAGCACCCGGGGGCCCAAATGCACAGCTTGGAGCAAAACCTTGGGGTGAAGGACCTCCAGGTGCAAGCAGGGCGCTTAGAGGCCCAGATAAACAGCCTGGAATCAGAAACAGTTGTCAGCGAGACTTTGAGCCCGACCTCCAGGTGGGACACTCCCACTCAGTCTGATGCTGTTGCTGAGGAGGAAGAGGAGGCTCCTCTGCTATGGGCTCATCCTGTGATCCGTCAGAAGGTAGAAGATGAGCAGCTGATGGGACCCCAGGGGAGAGCCCAGGTACTCCCCCACAGTGGTGAAACACACCTCTTATAGTGCTTATACCCCCACTGAGTTGCAGGAGTTAGGTAAGCAATGCCCACGCAGCACCCAGGGGAGCACCTCCCAGCCTGGTTACTCCGCCTTTGGGATGAGGTTTTCTTGCTACACTTCTGAGATGGAGAAGCTGGCTTCTATCACAACTCACCCCTCCCTTCATCAGCAGCTGCAGCTGTGCTGACAGTTGGCACAAGGGCAAGGTGACCACATGTTAATTGAGTGGCTGATGGCAGCCATACGGACTGTTTGGAATGATGCTGGAGAGATAATAGAAATTGTGAGTAAATGGCAATCATATACTGATTTGATGCAGGTACTCCAGGAGATGGGTATGCGGCAGGCTATGTTTGATCTGAATACCCAGGGGCTGGATGATGAACATTTTACCTCCCACATGAGGGCTCTTGTGCTGGGCTCAGCGCCCCTAAGTGCTTTTGGCTCTCTAGCTGCTGTTCACTCCGTATGTGGGGTGCCACATACGTGAAGTGACTACTGCTATGGCAGCCCTCAGGGAGGCAAAAGGCCATTGGCAGGACTGGGAAACCCATGCCATAAAGAAGGGGAAGGTGTCCCCTCTGCAGGTAACCACCCCAGGAGATCAACAGGGGCCCCAACGGGTGACCCACGTGCACATGTGGATTGATTCAATTGCAGCTGGGGTTGCTTGGGAGAAAATTGACAGGCAACCCAATGGGATGCCATTGGCTCTGTGGAGGCAATTGTCCCCAGAGAAGCAATTCCAGAAAATGTCCGAAAGGGGGCAAAATACTCCTGATCAGCCTAGCCCCACCCAGATGCTGTACTCAAGGACTGTTTGCTGACAGCCAAAGAGACCAGACCCTTCCTTTGATAGGGAACTGGCCAAAGTGCCCGGCTTGAGGTGGGGGCTCGACGATCAGAGGCCACGTGTGGAACTGGCAATCCACTGGCCTCCCACCAATGTACAGTGGGTCCTAGCACTGGTAGATACTGGTGCAGACTGCAGCTTTGTTTATGGAAACCGGGGTAAGTTTCCGGGCAAAGCTGCATTCATTGATGGTTATGGGGGCCAGTTGGTGAAAGTGAAACCTGTGTCTCTGCATCTTAGCAATGGCCACTTGGCTCCGTGCCTGTATACTGTGTGTGTTTCTCCTTTACCTGAACATATTCCGGGAGTGGACATTTTGCATGGTCTGGACTTACACATCAGGGCCAGAGAATTCGGACTCTGGGTTTGGGTAGTAAAGCCAGTACTGCGTTGACATACCCGTTACCAGTCCCGTGTCTTATATAATCATAGCCATGTAGACATAACATAGAGAAGCTCACCATCTGGCTCTCAGCCACTATTGTTAGTGTGGTGTATAAATGTAACACTGACCCTGTGAAGGGGATGCTGAATCAAGCCATGTCTCATTTACCTACCGTCTCTTGGGGTGTTCTTCCAGCTCCCTGCGCCAAATACACCCACTCCCCTCGGCCCTTAGCTGGGGCTGGAACCTGACCCTTAGCATGATGTTTGGCGTAGTCGTGAACCTGACAATGATGAAATTTGTTTAAAAAAGTTACTTACTAAAAGAACTTAGGCAAGATATTTCATGGGTAAATTTTCGTAAAGCTTAAAGAAATAATTTTTATACTTTTCCAGAATTTCCCTCAATTTTTTAAAATAAAGCCAAAAGCATACAAATAACTAAATATATTTAGCATAGAAAAATAAAACTACAAGTTTACTCACTTATGAATAGTAATGCCAGTTTTTATATATATAAGACCTTAAAAGAATAATACATTATAACCAAGTGTGTTTCATCCCTGAAAGTCAAAGGTGTGTCTATATTAGGACATTATGGCAGAGATAACAAGCTGTCCACTAAGAATTCTTGTCCCATTATCTGTGGTATATTATTTGCTGCTGGAAATTAGCTACCCAAACTGAAATTACATTTCCCAGCTATTCTTGCAACTGGATGTGGCTATATGATTACATTTTAGCCAGTAGAATGTAAGCAAAACTAGCATGTGCCACTTCAACGTACATCTTGCAAAGAACTGCTGCATGCCCTTATTCCCTTTTAAGTGGTTGGAATAGAAATGATACCACGATCTTGGAGCTATTATTTTATCTTCAACTTTTATTTTAAGTTCAGGGGTCATGTGCAGGATGTGCAGGTTTGTTACATAGGTAAACATGTGCCATGGTGGTTTGCTGCACAAATCATCCCATCACCTAGGTATTAAGCCCAGCAACCATTAGCTATTTTTCCTGATGCTCTTCCTCCCTCCAACCACCCCGCCAGCAAGCCCCAGTGTGTGTTGTTCCCCCCATGTGTCCATGTATTCTCGTCATTCAGCTCCCACTTATAAATGAGAACATGGGGTGTTTGGTTTTCCGTTCCTGTGTTAGTTTGCTGAAGACGACAGGAACTATATTTCAAAGATGGTAGAGACTGCCAGTCTGGGTCTCTGAATGATTATGTGGAGGAAGACTGCCTTGTTAACCTACTCATCTCTAATTCTGTCTCAACAATAAACTTTTGAACTGTTGTGCTGTTTGGTTCTGTTTGTTGTAGAAGTTAGCCTACCCTAACTAATATGTGTCTATTAATATAAATCATCTAGATGACAAGAAAAAAGACAATTATTATTAACACATTTAATAAAAGCATTTGATAAAATTCAAATTCTCATCTCTGGTGTCAATTATTTTTGAGGTCCAACAGCATCACTCTTTCTTGCAGTTGGCTGTCCATTCTCTATTTCTAAACCTTCTAATGACTTTCCCTTTTTTGCTTAAACTTACCCGACCTACCTGCTGTCAGTTGATACAATGATGCAACTAACAAAAGCCAAAAAAAAAAAAAAAAAACCCACAAAAACCCAAAATGCACTAGGTTTTACAGATTAACATTTTTTTCTACCTTTTTTCTTTATCGGAAAAAAAGCATAGTCATCATGAGCAAGAATAATTTTGATTTTCTTCTAAGTAAGCAGAACACCTTCCTTCTTTAATCCCAAAACGGTACAGGGTAAATTTATTATTTTCCTAGCACTTACAAGAAAAAGGGCCTATCAAAGTTCTGCCTCATAGTATAAAATAGTATGACCTATTCTATGACCCAGTGGCAAGAAATTGGCTTTGGTGATGAATTGGCATATGTTGGTTTAATGCAATCAGTCATCCAACAAGATCAGTAAATGAACCAAATGTCGTTTCTCTCAGGTAGAAGAATCCACAGCACTGGCAACATCTTTGGCAGATATTGTAGCCCTTCTTCTTTATCTAGGCTTTGTGTAGTGTTATATAATGTTCTGTAACTTTTAATGAACAAGCCTTAACAGACAAAAGCTTCTTCTGCTTACAACTGTAAATTGATACAAACTTATTATCTTCCATGAAAGCCATTGTGGGTTCACAGCAGCCTTCTACTTGGAAATAATTCCTGTTTCAGAAATTACAAAACTTGCAGAAGAGCAGAGGAAACACCATTCTGTTCTTATAGAGTGACCCCTATTGGAAGCCTTTACAAGTAAACAAGGGTAGACATGCTACTGAGAAATAGAGTTAATATTATTTAAAATGTATGATTACTATGACCATTCTTTTTGCTACAAATTCTTCAAATTGCTTCTGGCATCCTGGCTTTTCCCTTATAGATTACAGTTATTTCCTGACTTGACGTAATTTCTGTATTAATCAGGTACTTTTGAAAGCAAGTGACAGAAGCCCAACTCAAAATAGTTTAAGGAAAAAAGTGGAGGAGGTAATTTATATTGGCTAATGTATGTAAGAAATTCAGGAGATTATAAAGCTTAAAATAGGCTGGATTCAGAGACTCAATGTCTTCACTTTTTAGATATGTTCTTCTCATGTGGTGGCAAAAATGACAACTATCAATTCTAGGCTTACGTCATACTTAGACCCAGAGATCCTACTGAAAAGTTCTTTCCTGAACTTTCAAATCAGTGCCATATGTCTTGTTGTCATCTTTGAACCAGTGACTGTCTTGAGCAGATACAGTGCTCTGATTGGTCAGGCCATGTGGGACGTATCTCTTTAAGTCTTAGTAATGCATAATGTAAAATTCTCTTCGAGCAATCAATTCCTATTTGTGGGACTTTTTTTTTTTTTTTTTTACTGATGAAGAAGAGTCAGCTTTAGTCATTGAGTAGTTCTTTTTTTTGTTCAAAGCTTTCTGAACAATGACTAAACAGAAGTGGGATCACTGCTCCATTGACATCATGCCACAACCCATTAAGCTAATCGGTCCAGAAAGTCAGCAATAATTATGATTCAGATCAACTACAGAAAGATACCAAGAAGGAAGAAAAGGGGAGAGGGGGAGAAAGAGAAAGAGAGGGAGGGACTGAGGAAAGGAGAAAGGAAGGAAAGAATGGAGGGACAGAAGAAATCAGTATATATTACTTGTCAGATTCTCAGCCTACAACATCAGGCGTGCAAGAAATTTCTCATTAAAATTTATTTCCAGTCAACCTAATACTGACTATGGTCCCCAGCTTCCTGGGTTGAAAGGTGATCTAACCTGTTATTGTTGCAGCATTCCCCACCCTTTACCCCAGAGTTGTGTAAAACACCAGGATCAAAATAGCACTAAGACTTTGGGGAGGCCCATCTTGTGATCACTCATCCATACTGACGCCCACTCAGACACCCGTAATCATCTCAGTTACAGGGTCACTTCAGGAGAAGTTGCTCTGCTGCTTTCCTGTGAGGCTTGAGGCATGTGACCTTTGGGCAGGGCGGGGAGACCTAGGAGATAGCAGCCATTTCTCTTTTAGGTCTCGACATCATTGCAACATAATCCCTGAGCACAGGTATCCTCTCTTCTCAGAAGGCATAAACTTTCCTGTTTTTCCAATTTCTTAGAAGCTTCCCTCCCTGCTCAGCTTATTTCTGATTCACGCATCTGCTCCCAACTCTCTCTGTTTCAGAATGCTAGCATAATCTTTCATGGCTTTAAAATCCTGAAAAAAATAAAGCTCAACAGAACAGAAAGAGAATTATCAAAGCTTCTGCTTTCTATGGAATACATTACAAACATTCCAGAGGCAAGAAATTACAAAGCATAGCTATGACTTTAAAATGAGGGGGAAGGTAAATGTAGGAGAAAAAAATCACAATTTAATATTTCCTGCTAGATTGCTAGCCCCATATCATTAGAAGAAAGAGAAGATGGAAAAGAAGAAGAGGCTAAGTTCTGCAAGTTTAAGTAAATTACCAGTAAGTGGTAAAACTTGGGTATTTTTCAATTGGTGCTCTTTGCAAACCTATCCTAACCCAATACATCATTCAATTTTAAACTTAAAAAAAATTAAAGTTAAACTCCAAAGTTAAAATCCTCTGTTAATTTAATTACTTTTCTAGTTGTTTTATTTCATCAATTTAGTTGACTATTCCTTTAGAAATAGCTTGGATTTCTTGGAAATACGCTGGGTTTTAAGCTCTTGATCATGTTAGCAATGTCTTTTAGACTAAAAGTTTTCTTTTTTTTTTTTTTTTTATTATACTTTAGGGTTTTAGGGTACATGTGCACAATGTGCAGGTTTGTTACATATGTATCCATGTGCCATGTTGATTTCCTGCACCCATTAACTCGTCATTTAGCATTAGGTGTCTCTCCTAATGCTGTCCCTCCCCCCTCCCCCCACCCCACAACAGTCCCCGGAGCGTGATGTTCCCCTTCCTGTGTCCATGAGTTCTCATTGTTCAATTCCCACCTATGAGTGAGAACATGCGGTGTTTGGTTTTTTGTCCTTGCGATAGTTTACTGAGATTGATGTTTTCCAGTTTCATCCATGTCCCTACAAAGGACACGAACTCATCATTTTTTATGGCTGCATAGTATTCCATGGTGTATATGTGCCACATTTTCTTAATCCAGCTTGGATTTCTTGGAAATACGCTAGGTTTTAAGCTCTTGATCATGTTAGCAATGTCTTTTAGACTAAAAGTTTTCTTTTTTTTTTTTTCTAAAAGTTTTCATAAATTCCCATAGTATAACTTAAGATTCAAAATGGCAGAGATACTAGAATGTTACAAAAAATTAGAAACATTGAAAGTAAAGTCCCTGAACTCCCATTTCTTATAGCTCCTTGATAGCAAAGTGGAATTGGGGCTCTTATTTCATTTGCAATTTTTCCAAGCTGTCTTACTCATCCCTAAGACGTTAGATAACTGAAACTAAGGCAGAAGGCAGATTTCCTACCATTGAATTTGTAACAGCAAGGGATCAATATATGAATCCTTTGCTTTTACTCTGTATGTTCAAAGACCCGTGAAAGTTCCCAGAAAGTACATGGGTTGGCTGAAGTCCAAATACAATGACAGAAAAATTGCACTGTGAAGAGTTGTTTAGCAGCAAAGCTAACACAGTAGGGTCATTTCTTAGCTCTTTATGATAATGGACCTTCTTGATGCCCCCAAGCACTGAATCCTAGAGCCCTTAAGACTTCTCCAAAATTTAGAACAATGGAGGTTCATTTAGGTAGAGAATAATGATTCTAGAAGGGAAATTCAGGGAGTTTACAGATTATTAGATAATATAGTTTCTGCGGGTTTCAAACATTGTTACTGAAATTCAGTGGGGTCTCATCATAGATGCATTTAACTTACTTGAATTAGATATATGCAAAAACAACTTTAAGAAAAACTCTTAGTTGTTGGCTTTCGACTTCAAACAAGCCATATCCTGCTGGTGATTATAGGGGATTTTTAAAAGTAATTTTGGCCTTACTCAAATTTAGTCATAAGTACTAAATTTTGAACCTAATCCTCACATAATAGGAAGCTGCTGCAGTGTTGTCACCCTGAAAATGATGGCCAGCTTTTTAATGGAATGATGTTAAAAGGCCTGCAGCCAAGACCATTCTTTCAGGTGACTCTATGTAAGGCACTTCACCTCCAGTGAAGTGACTCTCATTTCCTCATCTGCAATTATCACTTCCCTTCCATCTTTGTAGGGCTTTTGTAATAGTCAAATGACATAATATATAGGATAGTATTTGGTAAAATTCCAAAATTTTACCTGAATAAAGAGGATAGAGATAGCCAAGAGAGAAGAACTACAAGTAGCCAGTTAAGTAAAGGAACCCTTACCAGCATTCTAATTTCTTCACCCAGTTTTCAGCCCCAGAGAAGTCTCATTCTTTTAAATAGCTGTGTATACTCAATACATTCAAATTGTCTCCTTACCTTCTTTTTTTGAACTTCCTGTAGGTGTTATCCTCCAACATCCCACCAAAACTAATAAGTGCTACATTGCCAAAGCCATGGCCAACCTTGTCTTATTAGCACCAGGAAAATAATTTCACAGGCTTCATCACTCTTTTTTCCTTCACACACTTTCTTCTTTTGGTTGCCAAGACACCGCAGTTCCCTGGATTTCCATTCTCTGAACCCTTCTTGAGATTCTTTGCTGGCTCTTCCTCATATCCTTTTCCTTTTCATGTTGGAATGCCACTGGGCATGATCTTTTAACTCTGTTCTCTTCTCTATGTACCTATTGCTTTTATAGTCTCATTCAATCACATCTATTTACTAATGACTCCAAAATTGATATCCCCATCCTGGATATTTAATCAGAACTCCACACTCAAATATCCAACTAGCTAATATTTTCACATAGATATTTATCAGAAATTAAAAACAATATTTCCAAAACAACATCAGAAGCATGATCCAAAAAAGAATGAAGTTGATAAATTGAATGTCATTAAAATGAAAAACCATTGTACCACAAAAGGCTTAATTAAGGAGGCATGTTCTTGGCATATTTGAGTAAGAACATGAACATTCTATTCCTTCATAAAGGCAATAAAAATGTTGGCAAAATTTGAATAAATTAACTTTCTCAGAATTCAGGATATTAGGCAAAGTCTTACAAAAATCCGAGGAGTATTTGCTAATTTTTTTAAAAAAGTGAATCTCAGTAAGAACAATGAGTTTTGTGACACTTTAACTTACCCTATGTCCATTACCCCATCTCCAGCTCTGCAACAACCTTGAAAATCAATAGTCTCACAACCATGAGAGCTGCAAAAGACAGCAGACCAGCAGCCAACAGATGGGGAAAAATTGATATTTGGCGTTTCTAAAAAGCCCGATACCCTGAGAACTAATACTAGTTGACCTGTCTGAAAATGTTCTGAATAGCTCCATTCTTAGAGTTTATGTTTATTTGACCTAATTTAAAGCTCACTCTGTGCAAACAGTCTTATTCCTAGGGCATTTGTCAAAAGCAATCGGGGCAATTATTTAATATCACAACAGTTTCAAGTATTAATATCTGTTGAGACTTACAAGAGGCTCCACAGAAGACCTAAAGGGAAAAACTGAGGAATGAGATGGCCATGGGAGGTTTATAAGCTTGTGAGAATCTGTAAGGCCACATACATGTGCAGATTGTGCTTATGCCCAGGAAAAATCGAAGAAGGCTCTAATCTTTTCCTTCTGGTTAGCCTCCAGGCTCTGTTCAAACAGGGAGTATAAGCTAAGGCTGAGTGGTAAACTGCCTAACTCAGCATTGAAGGTATGCCTCAACAAACACACAGAAACCCTACAAAGATTAGGAGGCTAATCTGTTCAAAGAATTTAAGAAAATCTCAGTCCAATAATTATCTGGCCACTAAGATAACTGAGCAAAGACTACGCTACAGTGCCAGACTACTCACACAGTGGCAAAACTACATATAACAAATAATACAGACCTTACAAAATTAGTCCAGGAAAGTCACTAAACAAACCATCAACAAAAGCAACAACAACAAACCCTGGTGAAGGAAAAATTGGATTTCCACTGTTGCTACTTATGTTATTTAAAATGTCTAATTTAACAAAAACTAAAATTATGAGACAGAAAAAGTATGGTGCATATACAGGAAAAAAAAATCAGTCAATAGAAATTTTCCCAGATAAAGCCCAAATGTTGGACTTAATAGACAAAGACTTTAAATCATCTATTATAAATATATTTAAAGAAAGAAAGGAAACTACATCTAAAGAACTAAAGAAAAGCATAAGAATGATGAGAATCAATATACGTAAATATTCCGTAGTTGAAAAGTACAAAATCTGAAGTGGTTATGGGACTCAATGGCAGATTTGAACTGACAAAAGAAAGCATCAGTAAACTTGAAGTAAGGTCAACTGAGATTATGCAATATGAGGGACAAAAAGTAAAAAGATTGGAGAAAAATTAACAGAGCTTCAGAAACTGTGGGATATCACTGAGTATGGCAACATGTGCATAATGGAAATCTCAGAAAAGGAGAAGAAAAAACAAAGAAGCAAGAAAAAATATTTGAAGAAATAATTATCAAAACTTCCAAAATTTGATGAAAAACATTAATTTATAAATGTAAGAAACTCTAAAATCTCTAAGTGGGATAAACTCAAGCAGGTCCACACCTATACACATCATAAAATGCCTATTGAAAGACAGAGATTGTTGAAAGCATCAAGATAGAAGAGGCTTATGTACAGGGAATACTCCCTAAGATTAACAGATGACTTCTCATCAGAAACCATGAAGGCCAGAAGGAAGTGGGATAGTATGTTCAAAGGGCTGAAAGACAAAGACTGTTAATGAAGAATTTTATTTTTTTATTATACTTTAAGTTCTAGGGTACGTATGCACAACGTGCAGGTTTGATACATAGGTATACATGTGCCATGTTGGTTTGCTACACCCATCAACTCATCCTTTACATTAGGTATTTCTCCTAATGCTATCCCTCCCCCAGGTCCCCACCCCCTGACAGGCACTGGTGTGTGACGCTCCCCACCCTGTGTCCAGGTGATCTTATTGTTCACGTCCCACCTATGAGTGAGAACATGTGGTGCTTGATTTTCTGTCCTTGTGATAGTTTGCTCAGAATGATGGTTTCCAGCTTCATCCATGTCCCTGCAAAGGACATGAACTCATCCTTTTTTATGGCTGCATAGTATTCCATGGTGTATATGTGCCACATTTTCTTAATCCAGTCTATCATGGATGGATACTTGGGTTGGTTGCAAGTCTCTGCTATTGTGAATAGTGCTGCAATAAACATACATGTGCACGTGTCTCTACAGCAGCATGATTTATAATCCTTTGGGTATATATCCAGTAATGGGACTGCTGGGTCAAATGGTATACTGGACTGCTGGGTCAAATGGTAATTCTAGTTCTAGATCCTTGAGGAATTGCCACACTGTCTTCCACAATGTTTGAACTAATTTACACTCCCACCAACAGTGTAAAAGTGTTCCTACTTCTCCACATCCTCTCCAGCATCTGTTGTTTCCTGACTTTTTAATGATTGCCATTCTAACTGATGTGAGATGTATCTCACTGTGGTTTTGGTTTGCATTTCTCTGACGACCAGTGATGATGAGCATTTTTTTTCATGTGTCTGTTGGCTGCATCGATGTCTTCTTTTGAGAAGTGTCTGTTCATAACCTTTGCCTACTTTTTTATGGGTTTTTTTTTTCTTGTAAATTTGTTTAAGTTCTTTGTAGATTCTGGATATTAGCCCTTTGTCAGATGGGTAGATTGCAAAACTTTTCTCGCCTGTTCACCCTGATGGTAGTTTCTTTTGCTGTGCAGAAACTCTTTAGTTTAATTAGATCCCATTTTTCTATTTTGGCTTTTGTTGCCATTGTTTTGGTGTTTTAGTCATAAAGTCTTGCCCATGCCTATGTCCTGAATGATATTGCCTAGGTTTTCTTCTAGGGTTTTTATGGTTTTAAGTCTAACATTTAAGTCTTTAATCCATCTTGAATTAATTTCTGTAGAAGGTGTAAGGAAGGGATCCAGTTTCAACTTTCTGCATATGGCTAGCGAGTTTTCCCAGCACCATTTATTAAATAGGGAATCCTTTCCCCATATCTTGTTTTTGTCAGGGTTGTCAAAGATCAGATGGTTGTAGATGTGTGGTGTTATTTCTGAGGCCTCTGTTCTGTTCCATTGATCTATATCTCTGTTTTGGTATCAGTACCATGCTGTTTTGGTTACTGTAGCCTTGTAGTATAGTTTGAAGTCAGGTAGCATGATGCCTCTAGCTTTGTTCTTTTGGCTTAGGATTTTCTTGGCAATGCAGGCTGTTGTTTGGTTCTATATGAACTTTAAAGTAGTTTTTTCCAATTCTGTGAAGGAAGTCGTTGGTAGCTTGATGGGGATGGCATTGAATCTATACGTTACTTTGGGCAGTATGGCCATTTTCATGGTATTGATTCTTCCTATCCATGAGCATGGAATATTCTTCCATTTGTTTGTGTCCTCTTTTATTTCCTTGAGCAGTGGTTTGTAGTTCTCCTTGAAGAGATCCTTCACATCCCTTATAAGTTGGATTCCTAGGTATTTTATTCTCTTTGTAGCAGTTGTGAATGGGAGTTCATTCATGATTTGGCTCTCTGTCTGTTACTGGTGTATAAGAATGCTTGTGATTTTTGCACATTGATTTTGTATCCTGAGACTTTGCTGAAGTTGCTTATCAGCTTAAGGAGAATTTGGGCTGAGACAATGGGGTTTTCTGAATATACAATCATGTCATCTGCAAACAGGGACAATTTGACTTCCTCTTTTCCTAATTGAATACGCTTTATTTCTTTCTCTTGCCTGATTGCCCTGGCCAGAACTTCCAATACTATGTTGAATAGGAGTGGTGAGAGAGGGCATCCCTGTCTTGTGCCAGTTTTCAGAGGGAATGCTTCCAGTTTTTGCCCATTCCATATGATATTGGCTGTGGGTTTGTCATAAATAGCTCTTATTATTTTGAGATATGTTCCATCAATATCTAGTTTATTGAGAGTTTTTAGCATGAAGGCTGTTGAATTTTTTTGAAGGCATTTTCTACATCTATTGAGATAATCGTGGTTTTTGTCTTTGGTTCTGTTTATATATGGATTATGTTTATTGATTTGCATATGGTGAACCAGCCTGGCTTCCCAGGGATGAAGTCCACTTGATCATGGTGGATAAGCTTTTTAATGTGATGCTGGATTTGGTTTGCCAGTATTTTATTGAGGATTTTTGCATCGATGTTCATCACGGATATTGGTCTAAAATTCTTTTTTGTTGTGCCTCTGCCAGGCTTTGGTATCAGGATGATGCTGGCCTCATAAAATGAGTTAGGGAAGATTCCCTCTTTTTCTATTGATTGGAATAGTTTCAGAAGGAGTGGTACCAGCTCCTCTTTTTACCTCTGGTAGAATTCAGCTGTGAATCCATCTGGTCCTGGACTTTTTTGGTTGGTAGGCTATTAACTATTGCCTCAAATTCACAGCCTGTTGTTGGTCTATTCAGAGATTCAACTTCTTCCTGGTTTAGTCTTGGGGGTGTGTATGTGTCCAGGAATTTATCCATTTTCTAGTTTATTTGCATAGAGGTGTTTATAGTATTCTCTGATGGTAGTTTGTATTTCTGTGGGATTGGTGGTGATATCCCCTTTATAATTTTTTATTGAGTCTATTTGATTCTTCTCTCTTTTCTTCTTTATTAGTCTTGCTAGTGATCTATCAATTTTGTTGATCTTTTCAAAAAACCAGCTCCTAGGTTCATTGGTTTTTTTGAAGGGTTTTTTGTGTCTCTATCTCTTTCAGTTCTGCTCTGATCTTAGTTATTTCTTGCCTTCTGCTAGCTTTTGCATTTGTTTTCTCTTGCTTCTCTAGTTCTTTTGATTGTGATGTTAGGGTGTCGATTTTAGATCTTTCCTGCTTTCTCTTGTGGGCATTTAGTGCCGTAAATTTCCCTCTACACACTGCTTTAAATGTGTCCCAGAGATTCTGGTACATTGTGTCTTTGTTCTCACTGGTTTCAAATAACATCTTTGTTTTTGCCTTCATTTCATTATTTACCCAGTAATCATTCAGGAGCAAGTTGTTCAGTTTCCATGTATTTGTGTGGTTTTGAGTGAGTTTCTTAATCCTGAGTTCTAATTTGATTGCACTTGGTCTGAAAGACAGTTTGTTGTGATTTCTGTTCTTTTACATTTGCTGAGGAGTGCTTTACTTCCGATTATATGGTCAATTTTAGAATAAGTGTGATGTGGTGCTGAGAAGAATGTATATTCTGTTTATTTGGGGTGGATAGTTTTGTAGATGTCTATTAGGTCTGTTTGTTGCAGAGCTGAGTTCAGGTCCTGGATATCCTTGTTAACCTTCTGTCTCATTGATCTGTCTAATATTGACAGTAGGGTGTTAAAATCTTCCATTATTATTGTGTGGGAGTCTAAGTCTCTTTGTAGGTCTCTAAGGACTTGCTTTATCAATCTGGGTCCTCCTGTATTGGGTGCACATATATTTAGGATAGTTAGCTCTTCTTGTTGAATTGATCCCTTTACCATTATGTAATGGCCTTCTTTGTCTCTTTTGATCTTTGTTGGTTTAAAGTCTGTTTTATCAGAGACTAGAATTGCAACCCCTGCTTTTTTTTTTGCTTTCCATTTGCTTGGTAGATCTTCCTCCATCCCTTTATTTTTAGCCTATGTGCATCTTTGAACATGAGATGGGTCTCCTGAATACAGCACACTGATGGGTTTTGACTCTATCCAATTTGCCAGTCTGTGTCTTTTAATTGAGGCATTTAACCCATTTACATTTAAGATTAATATTTTTGTGTGTGAATTTGATCCTGGCATTATGATTTTTGCTCATTATTTTGCCCATTAATTGATGCAGTTTCTTCATAGCATCAATGGTCTTTACAATTTGGCCTGTTTTTGCAGTGGCTGGTACCGATTGTGTCTTTCCATGTTTAGTGCTTCCTTCAGGAGCTCTTGTAACACTGGCCTGGTGGTGACAAAATCTCTCAGCATTTGCTTGTCTGTAAAATATTTTATTTCTCCTTCACTTATGAAGCTTAGTTTGGCTGGATATGAAATTCTGGGTTGAAAATTCTTTTCTTTAAGAATGTTGAATATTGGCCCCTACTTTCTTCTGGCTTGTAGGGTTTCTGCTAAGAGATCCACTGTTAGTCTGATGGGCTTTCCTTTGTGGGTAACTCGACCTTTCTCTCTGGCTGCGCTTAACACTTTTTCCTTCATTTCAACCTTGGTGAATCTGACGATTATGTGTCTTGGGGTTGCTCTTCTGGAGGATTATCTTTGTGGTGTTCTCTGTATTTCCTGAAATTGAATGTTGGCCTGCATTGCCATGTTGGGGAAGTTCTCCTGGATAATACCCTGCAGAGTGTTTTCCAACTTGGTTTCATTCTCCCCATCACTTTCAGGTACACCAATCAAACGTAGATTTGGTCTTTTCACATAGTCCCATATTTCTTGGAGGCTTTGTTCATTTCTTTTTACTCTTTTTCTCTAACCTTGCTTTCTCACTTTATTTCATTAATTTGATCTTCAATCACTGATACCCTTTCTTCCACTTGATAAAATCAGCTACTGAAGCTTGTGCATGAATCACGAAGTTCTTGTGCCATTGTTTTCAACTCCATCAGGTCATTTAAGGTCTTCTCTACACTGTTTATTCTAGTTAGCCATTCGTCTAATCTTTTTTCAAGGTTTTTAGCTTCCTTGCAATGGGTTTGAACATTCTCCTTTAGCTCAGAGAAGTTTGTTATTACTGACCTTCTGAAGCCTACTTCTGTCAACTCATCAAAGTCATTCTCCGTCCAGCTTTGCTCCATGGCTAGCAAGGAGCTGTGATCCTTTGGAGGAGAAGAGGAACTCTAATTTTTAGAATTTTCAGCTTTTCTGCTTTGGTTTCTCCCCATCTTTGTGGTTTTATCTACCTCTGGTCTTTGATGTTGGTGACCTACAAATGGGGTTTTGGTGTAGATGACCATTTTGTTGATGTTGATGCTATTCCTTTCTGTTTGTTAGTTTTCCTTCTAACAGTCAGGTCCCTCAGCTGCAGGTCTGTTAGAGTTTGCTGGAGTTCCACTCCAGACTCTGTTTGCCTGGGTATCACCAGCAGAGGCTGCAGAACAGCAAATATTATTGCCTGATCCTTCCTCTGGAAGCTTTGTCCCAGAGAGGCAGCCACCTATATGAGGTGTCTGTCAGCCCCTACTGGGAGGTGTCTCCCTGTTAGGCTACACGGGGGTCAGGGACCCACTTGAGGAGGCAGTCTGTCCATTCTCAGAGCTCAAACGCCATGCTGGGAGAACCACTGCTCTCTTCAGAGCTGTCAGACAGGGATGTTTAAGTCTGCAGAAGTTGTCTGCTGCCTTTTGTTCAGCTATGCCCTGCCCCTGGAGGTGGAGTCTAGAGGAAGTAGGCCTTGTTGAGCTGTGGTGGGCTCCGCCCAGTCAGAGCTTCCTGGCTGCTTTACCTACTCAAGCCTCAGCAATGGCAGATGCCCCTCTCCTAGCCAGGCTGCCATCCTGCAGATTGATCTCAGACTGCTGCGCCAGCAGTGAGTAAGACTCTGTGGGAGTGGGAGCCGCTGAGCCAGGCACGGGAGAGAATCACCTCGTCTGCCAATTGCTAAGACCTTGGGAACAGCACAGTATTTGAGCGAGAGTGTCCCATTTTTCCATGTAGTCTGTCACGGCTTCCCTTGGCTAGGAAAGGAAAATCCCCCAATCCCTTGTGCTTCCCGGGTGAGGCGACACCCCACCCTGCTTCGGCTTGCCCTCCATGGGCTGCACCTACTGTTCAACCAGTCCCAATGAGATGAACCAGGTACCTCAGCTGGAAATGCAGAAATCACCTGTCTTCTGCATTGATCCTGCTGGGAGCTGCAGACCGAAGCTGTTCCTTTTTGGCCATCTTGGAACACCCTCCTTATGAATAATTTTATATCTGGCAAACCTATCTGACAAAAATTAAGGAGAAATTAAGACATTGCTAAATAAACAAAAACTGAGAGAATTCATCCCTACAAAACCTGCCCTACAAGAAAAACTAAAGGCAGTCCTTTAGGAGAAATGAAAACAAACTAGAGAGTAACTCTAATACAAAGAAATAGAAAGATTAATAAGGGTAATTACATAAGCAAATATGAGAGATAGTATAAATATATTTTACTTTGTAACACTTTTCTTCTTGCATATGGTTAAAGACATAAAACTGTGTTGATGTGCTTGAAATGTACTAACAAGTAATATGTATAATAATAGCACACAAGTAAGGAGGCAATGGAGCTACAGGAGAGCAAAGTTGATGTATACTATCAAAATTAAGTTGTAAGTTTGAATCTGTAATAGACTGTTTTAAGTTAAGATGTTAATTGTTTTACACAAAGCTTCTGCATGAAGCCCTAACACAACCCCTTTTGCTCAGGTCATCAGAACACTTATTCTATTTTATGGAAGGAAGTGTTGCCCAATTCTGAAATCACAATAAAGCCAATTGAGATATTAATTAAATTTGTTGTAATTTTGTCTTTTGACACTGGTGAATGGATAAACAAAATATGACATATCCACACACTGTACTGTTCAGTTATAAAAGAGAATGAAATATCGATACATTTTATAACATGGCTGAACTGCAAAAACATTATGTGAAGTGAAACCAGCCAGAAGCAAAGGACTACATATTATACAATTCCATTTATATGAAATCTGAAGAAATGTCAAATCTATAAGAAATCAAATTAGTGGTTGACTGAGGCTGGAGAAGGGAATAGAGATTAATTGTAAATATGCTAAAGGGAAATTTTCATGATTAAACCTTCTCAATTGGATTGAGAGAATTGTTGCACAACAGTGTAAATTTACTAAAAATTATTGAATAAGATGCTTAAAATTTGTGATTTTTTGGTATATAAATTATACATCAATACATGTAAATATACCTTAATATGTAAAATTCATAAAAGTTATAAGCATCATCCCATCTACCATTTACTTGTTTTAAAATTATTCAAGATTCCTAATGTTCTTAAGCAAATTTCAAAATCCTACGTACTCGAGTCCTTGCTTGTACGTCCAGATTTATTTGACCCATCTTTCCCTTCTCATTGTACACCAGGCCCCCTGGCTTTATTGGCTTCCTCTTGTTCTTCAAAAGCTCTACTTGGGGCCGGGCATGGTGGCTCATGCCTGTAATCCCAGCACTTAGGGAGGCCAAGATGGGCAGACCACGAGGTCAGGAGATCAAGACCATCCTGGCCAACATGGTGAAACCTCGTCTCTACTAAAATACAAAAAAACAGCCAGGCGTGGTGGTGTGCACCTGTAGTCCCAGCTACTTGGGAGGCTGAGGCAGGGGAATTGCTTGAATCTGGGAGGTGGAGATTGCAGTGAGCCAAGATTGTGCCACTGCACTCCAGCCTGGTGACAGAGTGAGACACTGTGTCAAACAAACACCAACAATAACAACAACAACAACAACAAAAACAGCTCTACTTAGTTCCTTGCTTACTCAGATCTTTGTTCTTCCTTCCTTCTTAAACATTTTTAGAGGTATAATTCATACCCCCAAAACTGCACATATTTAATGTCCACATCTTGATGAGTTTGGACATACGGGACATATGCACACACCAACGATACCATCACTGTAACCCAGGTACTAAACATATCCATTACCTCCAAATTTTCCTTGTGTTCTTTTGTGTGTGAGGTTCGTTTTTGTTTTTTTTTTTCTGTCATTTGGAGTTTTTTTCTTTTTGGCAAGAACACTTAGCATGAGACCTATGCTCTTATATTTAAAGGATACAATACCATATTGTTAACTACAGGTACATTTTTTTCCCTCAGATCTTACAAATGAGCTATCCTCTCTGCCTGCAAAGTGCATACCACCCTTCCTTTTCTCCCTATTGAAGAGACATCTCACCAAAACACCACCAGTTGTGATCATATTATCCTCATTGTTTATGTGTATTATCTTCTTTGTTTATGTGCCTGTTTCTCTTGCCATCAGGGTGGTGACATTTTATCTCCCGGTGTCTAAAACAGTGTCTGGTACATGGTGTATGTTCAACCTATGTTTACCTAATTAATGAACATAAAAGAGTCCTGTCCTCAGCTCCTATTCTACTCTCTCTACTATCATCTTTCAGTCTCCCAACTATCTACTTGACAGAACTAGCATAGTATAGTACCGGTTCACCTGTTCAATCTCAATTTCAAAGATGGATCTTCTCTTTCACATTTAGATTCTCATAAGAGACATTGATCTCAGTAAATTATTGTTCTTATTCTATATCCCAATTCTTCTTCCATTTTTTTTCCTTAAAATTGGTTGTTGGCCCCTGACACAGAACACTTTTTCTTGTCAATGAACGCATGTTGTTATGTATAAAACAAGCAATTGTTTGAGTCAGTCAATTTAAAGATGAAATTCAATATTTGGTCTCACATGCTATAACCCCTGCTTGCCAGGGAAAACATGGGAGACCTCATTTCTGGGAATTGTATTGATTTCATTTCACTTGCTGCTTTGGAAGCCGGGGCATAAAAAAGAGTAAGCAAATAACAACGGAGCTTAACGCTTCGAAAACTCAGAGGCACCATTTTCTAAGTCATTGTCAACCCCCATCCAACCACTGGTATCTGTGCAGATTTTAAAATGAGCCCATGCTGTTTGCCATAAGCCTTATTTTAAACATGAAAGGTGCAAATCAATATATGGAAGTGGGCTGCAGGCAACTGTGAAAATGGGAAGTCTATCCCAGGCCTTGCAAAACTTTAAGCAGGGCTTCCAAACCCAAGCTGGCCCTAGTAACTGTTTTCCCAGCCTTCTCTCAAAGTAAAGAGAGAAGAAAGAAATGAAAGTTACAGGACTTTGCCTTAAGAATCTACAGCGCATTCATTTCAAAATTCCTTTCTCTGTACCCTTTGGTTCTCCCCACATGGAGGTGAGTACTCCTCCTCTTCTTTCTTGTCCTCCGTGATGGAGCCTATTACACCAAATTTAGCTGTGCGGATAAAAATTTGCTTCTTGTGCTTAGAAGGCAAAAGTATAGTCTTACCTATTGATACTTAAACACTTCCAATCTAAACTCATTTTATTTTGGGTAGCCAAATTTAGAGTTCTTCTCTCCCCCTTTCTCTTGGGAGATTATCTAAATTTCTAGCAGATTACTTATCCTCATGTGAGGAAACCAATGGCCCTCTTGGTGTTCATGGCTGGTATGCATATTGCCCATTTTAAGGAATAGAGATAATAATTTTACTCAGAAACCTTTTCCATCTCCCCTCCCAATCCTTGTTTACTTGGGTCATGGCTCTGTCTTCACTGACGTGACTGTGCTGTAAGACTCTGCTCTACTTACACTCAGGCTGTGTCTTGGACTTCTCTTGGTCTCTGCTATGGGGTTTTCTTGACCCATTAGAGACACATGGCAGGAACCTTGGTTCTAAACTTTTCCAGGTTTCATTTCACTCAGGCATGTGGAGACTTTCAACCCTTATTCCCTGATAGGCTGGGTGCATTCTGCATTCAGAATGCGACAATTCTCCCCTAGCTCCCCTCTGCATTTCCTCCAATATGTATCCTAATAAGCATATATTCCCTGTCCATTCTTTGGAGTTCACCTGAGTCTGGCATAGCAGATCAGGAATCCTGTTAAATAAGGCTCACGGCTCAGTTGCATTCAACTAGCAAAAATCCTAAGCATCCTTTTCTGCTTGATTTTAAATTTGACATGTTGGGAGGAGGAGGTTGCTTTCACAGAAACTTTTGCTTCTTTAATTAAATGACAGTTTTGCTAATGACAGGATTCTATCAGTCACAATCTTTTACTAACAGATAGCTATTTATTTTATAAACTCAAATAGATTTTTCCTTTGAGCCAGTCTTAGTCAATGTTATGAGGTGACGGTTTGGCAATAGGAGGGCTCAGATAGTCCCCAGTGGTGATAGGGGAAAAACCCTCATCCGAAAGCACTGTTCTAAATAATTCGTATACAAAGCTTGTAAGCTTTACTGTTTCCTACCAGGGAACAAAACTAGAAATGGGCTTGGTGAGAAGCTGTTCTGGGAGGTTCCTGGCATACCTTTAAACTACCTATAAAGCAGAGGGCCGTTGTGGACATAGCATGCAAAGAAAAATATGTGGTTTCACTTTTTTAAGAGGAGAGGCAGTTTAAAACAGATTCTTTGTGTACTCTATTGAAAATACTGTGTGTTTCTTATGAAAGGCTCTCTTTTCCACATGGAAACTGAAATTCTCCTGCTCTCCTATTGCAGTTACAAAAATTCTGATATGGGAAAAACATTCTAATTCAGTCCAGAATTGAGCTTTCTACGTCATTTGAATCATGCCACAGTAGCTTCCACCTCTGTGTGTGCTAAGAAAACAAAAACAAAAACAAAACAAAACCGTGTTGACTAACGCTCCTCCTGAAAAAAAAAGACCACATAGTAATTACCTTTTGCTTTTTAAAAATGGAACAACAGTTACCCTTTGTAGATCCATAGCACCTACAGAGCTTAAAACATTCTCTAGGCAACTTAAGAATGTACTATAATCCTAACCAGAAATAAAATGTAACAGTGTTCCCACTTTATGAATATTAAAATGAGATATGGGAAGAGAAGAAATTTCAAATCATACAAATGTAATAATAACTCATATTTAGTGAATGTTTAATAAGTGGTAAGCACTGTTCTAAATAATTCATGTACAAAACTCATTTAACCCACATCACAATCCTGTGAGGTTACTACTATTATTACCCTCCATTTTTACAGATGTATAAGCAGGTATAAAGCAGTTAAGCTACTTGCTTAAGGTCACAAAGACTATATGTGATAGAGTTGGGATTTGAACCTCAGCAGCCTGAGCCCATTGTCAACACTCAACATGCTGCCTTTTTAATACCTGTGTAGTGAAGCTTCATCATACAGCAAACTGGAATCCTGTTTCCATATTAAGTGGCATTTAGCTATTCAGTGTGTTTTAAAATAAAAACATTAGGATTAGAAATTGTTCTCAGCTAGGTGTAGTGGCTCACACCAGTAAGCCCAGCATTTTGGGAGGCCAAGGCAGGAGGATCACTTCAGCCCAGGAGTTCAAGGCTGCAGTGAGCTATGATCTCACCATTGCACTCCAGCCTGTGTGACAGAGTGAAACCCTATCTTAAAAGAAAAAAAAAAGTGTTCTCGGTGATGGTAAATGAAGAAAAATTTAAGAAGGAAATCAAACATATTTTCAAAGATTTACACTGACCTCCACATAGAGAGATTTAAATATAAGAGATAATAGCAATGTAGCTGGGCTTACCACTTTCTAGAAATTATTCTTTACAAAATAAACTCAAGGTTTTGTTTTGTTGAAAAGTTATTTATCCATTCTAAAGATCTTTGTCAATTGAATCAGATGAAATATAAATATATATGAGAAGAACCTATGTTAATTTAATAGTTTATCAGTTTACTAAGTACCTCCCTATAGGCATCACATTTTTTATTTGTTCTTTTGCACAGTTGAAGAAGCAGAGGCCCAATGAAATAAGTGTCTTGTTCAGGGTCACACAGCTGTGAAGTTATATGATTGTGATGTAAATCAACTCCATTTCTCTTTCAGCTATACATATGGGATATTTTAGCAGTTTGCCACTTATAGAGTGTTTTCATGTATGCATATTTACTATATTCTTGTAGTAGCCCCGTGGGGTGATAGTGTATAGCATTGAAGAATATGGACTTCAAGTCAGATTGCCTTTGTTCAAATTCTGACCCTGCCATTTAGCAGGTGACCTTAGACGAGGTACTTAATCTTTTGGTGTTTCAGTTTACTCATCTCTTAAATAGGGTTAAAATACTATCTATCTTGCAGAGAAGAGGGGAGGATGTGTAAGTATTAATTGAGATGCTATAGGGAAGACACCTGGAGTAGTGCTCGGAACAAGGTATATTAATACGTGGGCTTTGACACTCAGCGTATGTTAGTGCTTACATGGAGAAAAGCTTATTGTGTCAATTTTCTTCAAAATATATTTTTTCTTTTGAAAAAATAAATTTTATTGTGTATTGAGGTTTACAACATGACGTGATGGAATACCTATGGATAGTAAAATGATTATTATAGTGAAGTATATTGACATATCTATCATCTCACATAATTCCTTTTTTGTGACAAAAGTCACTAAAATCTATTTATTGAATGAAAACCCTTAATACAATTTTATCAACTTTAGTCTCATATTATACATTAGATGTCTAAACCTGTTCCTCCTACATATCTACTCTTTTGCATCATGTGACCTACATCTCCCCATCTCCTCTCCCGCAACCTCCTTCCCCATCCATTGTAACCTGTTTTATTTTCTGTCTCTGTATATCTGAGCTTTAAGAAAAAATTATAGTTCACATGTAAGTGAGATTATGCAGTATTTTTCTTTCTGAGTCTGGCTTACTTTATTTACCATAATGTCTACGTCCAAGCATCCATGTTGTGGCAAATGGCATAATCTCCCTTTTTAAGGCTGAATAATACTTCATCATATGTATGCCACATTTTCTTTATCCACTCATCCATCAACAGACATTTAGGTTGTTTTCATATCTTAGCTATTGTGAATAATGCTATAATAAGCATGAGAGTGTGGATTTCTTTACAAGGTGGTGATTTCATCTCCTTTGGGTACACACCCAGAAGAGAAATGACTGAGTTGTATGGTAGTTCTATTTTTAAATTCTTCAGGAACCTCCATGTTTTCCATAATGGCTGTATCAATCTACATTCCCGCCAACATTGTACTTATTTGTGGCCATTTTATACATAAAAGAACTGTGGCTTCAAGTTGAATGACTTGCCCATTGAAGTGGAATCCAAACCCAATTCTACTGACTCCCAATCTACTTCTTTCTCACTGTACCAGCTTGTTTTACATACAAATCTAGCCTTTACTGAATTTTATCCAAGTTGGAGAATTATACACAAGAGTTCTAAATCAGGCATCCATCTGTGGAATTTAGGGTTTCTGAGAGCCCCCTACAATCATATGAAAATGTACCTCTGTATATTTTTCTAGAAAAGTGCTTTTAGTTGCCATCAGATTCACAATAAAGGTCCAACACCCTTAAAAGTTAAAGGCCATTGATTCTGAGGTAGTATAGCCTAATGTTTAAGATTCCAGGCTTTGGAAATGCCTAAGTTCATATGACAGGTGTAACACCTAATAGCTCTGTGACTATGGGCAAATTATGTAATTTCTCTGTAACTTTATTTTCTTGTCTGTAAAAGAAGCATGACAATTTGCAAGGATTAAATTAGTTCAAAATTTATAAAAACACTTAAAACACTGCTTCGCACATGAAAAGCTCAATTTAAAGATTGCTAATATCATAATTGTTGTGGCCAGGGTATACATAAAAAAAACAACAGGAATTTGTCCACTTAGGAAGTGAGTTATTAATGTAGATCATATCTGTGAGAACTCAGCACTGTGCCTGGTCCAATGCAGTGGTACATGAACCCTCACCTCTTGGTTGTCACATCCTGCTCTTGAGTGAGATTTATTGATCAACTTCTAATGAATCAAATTTGGCACAAGTGGTGGGATATCACTTCTCAGATTAGATTAGATGTTCTCTCTCTTTCCTTGGGGAGGTCACCTTCCATGTCATCAGGCAGCACTGTGAAAAGATCCATGTGAAGAGAAACTGAGGGAAACCCCCAGTAAGCAATTAGCAAGGAAATGAGGCCAATAATCAAACATCTCTAAGGAATAGAGGCCCACATGAACACGCTTGAAGGAAAATCTTCCTCCAGTAACATTTTCAGATGAGACTTCAGACTCAGTCAACAGTTGGCTGCAACCTCCTGAGAGAACTTAATCCAGAGGCCCTCAGCTAAACCAGGCCCAGATTTCTGACCCATAAACAGCAAGATAACACATCTTTCACTGTTTTAATCCACTAAATTTAAGAGTAATTTTTAATGTAGCAATAGATGACATACACTTGCCAAGTACTTTATAGACTATTTCATTTAGATTTCATAACCACACTGTGATGTAGAGATTGTTGCCCCAATTTACAGAGGAAGCCTGGAAAAATCAAAAGACCAACCAGTCTGGTAGTGAATTTTGCCTGACTTCAAAGCCCATGCTCTTTCTTTGCCAGGATATTAATTTCATTCACCCATTTTTGAGATTATTTTAATTTTTATAAATTTTGTTTTTAGTAAAATAAGAATTACCAAAGTTATTCAGGAATAAACTTCAATATGGTTTTGAAACATATTATTGGTCTGTATTTTAACCAGAAGTTGGAATGCTGAGTAGCTCTCATTTAGCAAGACACTAGGTTTTGCCAACATTTATACTGTAGGGAATAGGATCTAAGATTTTATGATCATCAAATTATTAATTCTAAATCTGGCCTCTTTACTTCAACCTCTACATTATCATTGTAACTTATTTTTGCAACACAGCTCTTTAAAAAAATCACTTATTGTGCTTGAATTAATCATGGCTTTAAGTAAAATGAATAATTACTCATTACCTACTCACTACTATATTCAAACAGAATTTCCCTCAACAAGTTAGTAAGTCTCTTGTCTCCAGGCCCTTTGGCCCTTGGGCAGCAGTCTATCAGTTATATCCTCAATTTCCTAGTGGAAGAAATATTTAAAGTCCTTGGACAGTTAATGATCCATGCCAAATCATTAGAGAAAGCAATAGAACCCATTTACACTTGTAGTCACATTTGAAAGAAGACACTAACAAAGAGATATTTATGACTTCTCCAGAATACAGCTCAAGTCTCACAAACCAATTATTTAACAGAATTCTCTCCCTCTGCCCTTTTAAATAATTGGTGACTTTAACTCAATGGAATATTAAAATTTGATCACTGGTTACTGTAGCAAATTGAGAACAAATTGAAAATCATTAATCCCACAGATAAAAATGTCAGTTGTCTTGGGTGTAGAGACTTTCCAGTGAAATATGTTATTAAAATTATTAGATATGTTTTAATATTTGAGATACCTATATTTCTATCTATCTATTTTTCTGTCGTCTATGTTAGAATAAGCCTGGCACTATTGAAACTATCACTAATTTTAAAGTAGATATACTTTATGTTCTTCATCACTTTGTTTTATCAAACACTTCTAAGATCACCAGTACTTTATAGAAGTAATACAACCATAGTTTTTTTTCTTCAGAAGTTGAGTTATTTGAGTGTTCTAAGGCACTCTGGACTGGATCCTAATGAACATACAGTACAAAAAAATAAGTTAGAAAATGAAAGTCTAGTTTTTGATACCGCATATTACTATAAAATATTTTAAATTTAGTTTTATCATTTTAACAATCCATTTAAAAATCATCTTGGTTGACTTTACTCATACTACTTGCTGAAGACTAAAAATTGTCTGTGTAAATGTAGACAGCATATACCTCTATGGGTATGGTGAATCTGTGATATGATTAGCCGTAAAAATTAAACTCAGAGATTTGCCACTGAAAATAGTGAAATTGTCAAGATTGACTATCAATACTCGTTGCTTTTGCTTTGCTGAACTTCCCACTTTTTAAAGATGAATTCAGAAAAGAAATTGGCATAATCATTGATACAATGTCAATCTCTGCACTGAGTGCATTTTTAAAAGTGCACATACATTACGTGGGGTGGTGTAGTAGAAAGAGAAACAGGCTTAGGATCAAGAGATGTTGGTCCTGTTTTGCCACTGTGTGACTTATAATGCAATTTTGAAAAAGCCGCTTTACCTCTCTAGAGTTTATCTTTCTTATATATAACGTGGTAAGATTGATCTTTCCTATGCATAAATGGTAAGACTGATCTCAATATTAGTGTTCTAACTAAATAATTATGACCTGATCTAAAATACCTTGAAATATTCAAATAACTCAACCTCTAAGAAATTGTAGTTACGTTGCTTCCTTTAGGGCACTGGTGACCCAATAAATATTTATTTCCAAGTACAGTGGATCCTTATTGTTCATGGATTCTATGTTTCTTTTAAGTTGCCTGCTCACTAATATTTACTTGTATGCCCAATATTAATACATGCATTGCCTTCATGGTTATTCATGGACATGCACAGTGTGGCAAAAAATTTGTCACCCAATGTGTATGTTCCAAGCTGAGGTCAAATAAAGCAATGAGCTGCCTTACTGTTTAAGCTCTCATGCTGTAAATAAGTGTCCCTTTTGCAGTCTATTTAGTACCATGGTTTTTGCATTTTTGTACTTTTTGCTAGTGATTTTACAGTTTAAAATGGCCCCAAAGAATAATGCTGAAGTTCTATCTAATGCTTCTAAGCCTAAGTAGGCTGTGATGTGCCTTATGAAGAAAACACGTATTAGATTAGCTTTGCTGAGGCATGAGGTATGAGGCTGTTGCTATTTCAATGTAAATAAATGGAAAATATGTATTAAATAAGGTGTCTTTAGATGGAAACCCACACACAAAACAGTTATGTATTAACAGGTTACTAACTATGTTATGACCAGAGACTAATAAGAACAGTATTTCCCCTAGTAGCATGCAATAAGTTCTTTCTAAAAATAATCCCTCTGAAGAAAATCTTTAGGAAACTTATAAGAGAATTTTATTTTCATACAATGTTTCAAGTGCTCACCAAGGTATTTGGTGTGACAATCACATTGTAAGGTACAGCTAAATATTTAGGATTCCATCATGTCTTTTCTATTAAGAATACTCCTCTCTGCTATATCTAAACATTGTCATCATTTTCCAACTTATTTCCACTTGAGCAGTATCTGGGCAGTTCAAGATTTCATTTGATGTTATAACTGTCTTCAAAAACATGATTTTGCAGGGTCCCTCACTTCCTATCACCCAATAAAACACTTCCTTTGAGTGCACATTCAGCTTGCTCAGTATTCTATCTCTGGGAATGAAACAGCATCATTTTGACAGAAGTATATCTGAACATCTTAATAGACTGGAGAAAATGCTTAGGAAATGGGATATAGGTGTGGGAGCAACATAATTTCAAAGAATGCACTAGCTTTTCCAGTAGAAAACTGAACACCTGTGATCTGTGGAAAATTTGATAAACAGATACAAGAGAAAGGGTGGGGAAAAAAAGGTTGCTCTTGATATTTCACTCCTTGCTAACAGCAGATTGCTAAAGTTACCACTTTCAAATTTTGCAGCTCTTGAAACTCTATTTCAAACTCACACAGGCAATGGGTTTTATATTATATTGTAACTATAAGTTAAATAGAAAGATATGCATCATATTTCACATAGTGTAATCTGTATGTGGTAGAAAAATGCATTGGGATATTAATTTGCCTTTTCTTGTCACTGCTGTAAATAATTTACAGTTCTGTGTCTTAGAAGATAGCAATGTTTTTGTTTTCCCTTTTCCCAGAAATGGGAAAACATGCAAGTGTACTCAAAAGATCAGTTGCAATCTGGACTTTTTTTTCAAAAATCGAGGCTCATAAGAGAATATGGAATTGGATGATCTGAGAGAAGAGATTTCAGGGTTGGGAAAGGTAGTGAATTAGCTTTTGGAGAAGGGTATTGAGAGAGTTTTTCCAGCGAATGGGAGAGTAGGAGTCTGGGAAGTTCACAAGCAATGAGGAAATGATGTGTTGCTCCATCTTCTACAACCAGGGAGTTGGCAGCTGCTATGGTTTGGATTTGTGTCCCTGCCGAATCTCAGGTTTAATTATAATCCCCATTGTTGAGGATGAGGGGGGCCTGGTGGGAGGTGACTGGATCATGGGGACAGACTTCCCCCTTGCAGTTCTTAGAATAGTGAGTGATTTCTCATGAAATCTGGTTGTTTAAAAGTGTAGCACCTCCCCCTTCTCTCTCTCCTTCCTGCTTTAGCCATACAGGATGTGTCTGTTTCCCCTTCACTTTCTACCATAATTGTAAGTTTCCTGAGGCCTCCCAAGCCATGCTTTCTGTATAGCCTGCAGAACCTTGAGCCAATTAAACCTCTTTTCTTTATAAATTACCCAGTTTCAGGTAGTTCTTTATAGCAATGTGATAACGGACTAATAAAGTGGGTCTCAGATAAAAATGATAGCAAGATATACCTGTGGTGGTTAGGGACTAGAGACTGCAGCCCTTGGAATCAGCCAAAATCTAAATGCCCCTTTGATGGAGGCAGATAAAGGATAGGTAACAGTGGTGACTAGTATATACTGCAGACCCAAAGGCTATTCTTCAAATGCTCTTTAAGTACTGTGATTCTTTCAGGACCCTAGGTTTCCCATAAAAACATGAATTGCAATTTTATTTTTATCAGGTAGGGAAGGGTCCTACCTGATAGGTCATTGATATGATTTTTACAAGAAAAATAAAATTATGTTTCTTGTACTGTATCATAGACTAGATCTTGCACTGGATCACAGACATAGATAATAGCCATAGGTTAGCTCATGTAACCCTCATAACAACTCTAGGGTATAGGTACTATTAAACCCATTTTACAGATAATAAAAGTGAGGCACAGGAAGGTCAAATACCTTGCCTAATGTCACAGAGCATGGAGGTGGCAGAGCTGGTATTTGAACCCAAGCAGCTTCATCTGACACTGTGCTCTGGACTATGCCACTATTCTGCCTATCCTGTCATGTTCATGTCAGGCCACATAACTCTTTAAAGTGGACTGCTACAAATAATTATTGTGCATGTGTTTTATCTTCCTTTAGCTTATTAAAGTCCGGCATGCTTCTTATTCTTTATATTTCCCAAAGTGCCTGATACTGACCCTGGAAAAACATCACTCACATGAATGTGTAAAAATCAAACTTGCTCACAAAACTGGTCTGAATATATATATATATATATATATATATATATATATATATACACATATACATATATATACACATATACATATATATACACACACATATATATACACATATATATGTGCAGACAATGACACACACACACGTATTTATACACGTATATAGGTATATATGTATATATAGTCTTTAAAACATAGATGGTCAGGACTGATCAGATTAAATGCAATAGATATGTATTTTAAATGCCTATATGCAATCACATATCAAAATACATTCTCACCAGAGAATGCATTAATATTTTTCAATATCTATTTTCTTCATTACTTCAGAATATATAATAAAAATGGTAATTAGATGGATTTTTTAAAACTGCAGGTAGTAAACTGGTTCTGGAATTTATTCTGAATGGTATTACAGAACTATTTTGAGCCAGGAATATATGACTTTTAAAGAACATGCCATAACTAATGCAGTGGACTCTGTTGTGCACACCCAAATCCCTCTTCAGATCTGAAGAACTTTTGCTCCCAGCTGCTGGAAACGCAGCCCTCGACAGAAATTAGTCTCAGCTAGAGAGAGAAAAAAAAGAGAAAGACATCAAGCTAAGATGTGTCTGTTTCTTCAGAGGCAGCCTGCAACTGATGACAGGTCAATATGGGAATATAAAGGTCCACCTCTTTTTTTTTCACAACTTGGGACTACTCTGGTGGGCCATCGTAACTTTCAAGCTCCCTGTGCAGAACAGTTGTGGCTTTCTTGGTATCAAAGCCCAACTTCTACATCTGCCCAATCCCGCTTTTTTCCCTTTTCCTTCACAAGTGTTGATCCTGAGAGCCTTCCAAATAAAGTTCTTCCTGCCATTATTCATGTCAGCATCTGCTTCTTGTGGAAATCAAGCTGTGACATCTAATGCATCCAAATGCATGCTACATGCTAAACTGACATCACACTTGTTTCTCTGTAGGAGTGCTCAATACATTTTCTTCCAGTTTGTAGCATTTATGTGGCTCAACCTAATAGAAGCAGATAAGTCATGTCCAAAGATTCAAGCTGATCTTGCCCTGCTATAATTTACAACATTAAAATGAGAAGATCCCTTTCTAGCTAATCATTAGATCCTCATATGATAGTATCCATGGATTGCAACTGTAGAAGCTAAAATTGGGTGCTGATAAGGTGTCAGGTGCTGTGCCAAATGCTTTGCATGTATTATTTTGTTTAAGCCTCATAATGACTGTATGAGGTAAATACTATTTTTATTTCATTTTACAGTGATGCTTAAGGTAGTAGTTAAATAACTTTCTAAAGGTTACAGTATGACATGGCATTCTGTCTACAGCCTCTTAATACTACTATATTGCCTCACGTATATACATAATGACAAAGAGCTATAAAGAATTCAGTAATGCATTTAAATTACTTTCTATTTTATTCACCATAAAATAGCACCTGAATTCATTTGAAATATAGTAATTCAATAAGTGTTATTTTTATTCAGCCAGCAGACAATTTTTGGAGGACATATGCAGTTGCAAACTTCTTTCAAAAACTCTGTACCTCTCAGAGAGTCCTCTACTCCCGCATCAATAGTTAGTGACCCTTGCCCTCAACAGTTTATATACCCCTCCCATTTGCTGCTCCTGGTGCTTAATGTTACACATTCTCCCTTTGTATACCTAAAAATATACATATAAAATAGAAAAAAAGCAAAAAAAAAGGCAAGAAAGAAAAAAGTTCAAAAATGGCAAATATTATTACATTGAAAAATAGTAGCCCACAGAAGGAATTAGAAAATTTTGGTACAGTGTGTGCAGATTCAAAACTTACTACCATTATTGCTCATTGACAGACATTTTGTAGAAAGAAGGTGAGTATTCCAAATCTTGAGGCTTTCACTGATATCTCTAATTCGACAAAAAGTAGACTAAAGGATCGTAGGAATGTAGAAAAAAACAGGCTAGGCAAATTCTCAAGAGTGAATGCCATGCTGGATGATGAGTGAGCAAGAGCAAGAACAGAATTTTCCAAAGTTACATTTTGATGTGAATGAATTGACTGAAGGCTTGGGGTATTCTACCAGAAAAATAGGATATACCTTCAACCAAGTGAAATAAAATCATAGTACAGGATATTTGAGAACATATCAGAAGAAAAAGCAAATAATGAATGTTTTAGTTTCTTGTCAAAGCAAACTGCAATATAAGGAACTAATAAGTTGTTACCCTTCTCTTTCCATGCTTGTACTCTAAGGTTAAGAAAAAAATCAAAGGAAAAAGAAAGAGAATGGAAGAAAGAAAAAAAGGGAGGGAGGGAGGGAAAAAGGAAGGAAAAGAAATCACTTTAGTGCAATAGCCCGGCTAGTTAGGAGTGCAGGGGACATGCGGGTGGTGGGAAGAACAGTCTTTGAGTTGACTAGAAGAGGATCAAAGCTAATCTATCTGTATTATATTAGAGCAAACAGAAGATCTTGGCAGAGCTACCCATGGCAAGCACAAATAAATGAAAAAGAACACAACTGAATTAATATAAATTTTATATTGTAACAAAATGAAGAACCAAGTCTGGAAGAAAGAATAATTCAAGTGAAATAAGAATATTCTCTTTGAATGTACTAAGCTATCAAAGAACACAATAAAAAACATACATAATAAAAGAGCTCAAAAACGAAATTAACAATATTCAATTAAAAGAAAAATTACAGAGCCAATAAATGAATTATAAATACCAAACAACTTACTATTAAAGAGGAAAGATTTGAGTTAATAATATGCAGAGAAAATTGGAGAAGAGAACAAAATGTTTAGAAGATACTATACAGGTAAGATAGAAAAAGAAAAATCATTAGGAAATTTGTGTTCCTCAGAGAACCTAACAAGTAGGATAAAAGGCATACTCAAAGTTAAAAGGTCCAGTGTGGTCAGGGAAATCAAAAAAAAATGATCAGCATAAGATATATTCTGATTAAATTTTTCAACATCTAAAAGTAAAAAAGATTATCTCAAATATACAGGCAGGATTTAAAAAAAACACATAAAATATATCAATCAACAAAATCAAGCCACATTTACTCCACAGCAATATTCAATGCCAGAGACAATAAATTCAAATGTTCAGAGCTGTGACTCAAAGGTAATTATCAAGTGAGGTAATCATTCAAGTATAGAAGTTTCTGGCAGAAATTTTTAATAATGAGTAAACACAAGGTATAAAGTACTCAAGAGTTGTTCTTGGGAAAAAGAAACCCTAGAACCATAATTTTTGAGTTTGGTAAACTAAAATATGAGTAGGAAATATCTAATAAAACTATTAATGAAACAGGAACAGTTGAGAAAAGTATATAAAGTCCAAAGGGAAATAAAAATGACTCAAGTATTTCATATCCAGACTCATATTTCTTGGAGTAGAAAAACAACTCACAAATATCCTTAGACATTAAGAAGCAAATAAAGGAATTCAATATTTCTGAACTTTCATAAAATGTCTTTCAATGCAATGCAATAAAAGGCAGCAAACCAAGAACTGAATCAAAATAAAGAATCCAGAAATGGAGAAACATAGTAAGGTACTGGAAGTAAGCAGTGGGTCCATGTATTAGTCTGTTCTCACATTGCTATAAAGAACTACCTGAGAATGGGTAATTTATAAAGAAAAGTGATTTAATTGACTCACAGTTCCACAGGCTGTACAGGAAGCATGGCTGGGGAGGCCTCAGGAAATTTACAATCATGGCTGAAGGTGAAGGGGAAGCAGGAAATGTCTTACATGGACAGAACAAGAGAATGAGAGATCAGAGGGAGGTGCTACACACTTTTAAACAACCAGATCTCATGAGAACTCACTATCACAAGAACAGCAAGAGGGAAATCCACCCCCATGGTACAGTCACCTCCTACCAGGTCCCTCCTCCTACATTGCGGATTACAATTCGATATGAGATTTGGGCGGAAACACAAATCCAAACCATATAAATCCACTTCAAGATAAAAATAAACCTAAACAACTGTGGAACTATGGCTATTCTACAGAAATTAAGAGTTCAAACTCTGATAACAGATTGGAATGGGTTTAAAATGTGGCTCCATTGCTTATTAAATGTATGTTGGAAAATTACTCAACCACTTGGTATCTCAGTTCTCTTATCTGTAAGATGGGAAAATAATACTTGCCTGAAAGGATCCTGGTGAATATTAAATTACATGATAAATATAAAAAGCCTGAACAAGCCAAGAAATATAATATGTCATAAGCCAAAAATGAGTATGGGCCAGCTCTCAGATTAAAGAAAAAGAAGTGGCTGGGCGCGGTGGCTCACGCCTGTAATCCCAGCACTTTGGGAGGCCTAGACAGGTGGATAACCTGAGGTCAGGAGTTTGAGACCAGCCTGGCCAACATGGTGAAACCCTGTTTCTACTTAAAAAATACAAAATTAGCTGGGCATGGTGGCGTGTGCCTGTAGTCCCAGCTACCCGGGAGGCTGAAGCAGGAGAATCGCTGGAACCTAGGAGGCAGAGGTTGCAGTGAGCTGAGATGGCACCACTGCACTCCAGCCTGGGCTAAAAAGTGAGACTGTCTCAAAAAAAAAAAAAAAAAAAAAAAGAAAAAGAAAAAAAACAAGAAAAAGAAGGAAGGAAAGAACAAAGAAATTTAAAAAAAGAAGGGAGGGAGAAAGGAAGGCAGGCAGGCAGCCTTAGAGTCACGTTTGGAATCTGCAGATTTCAATAAATGTCATCCATTATGTTTTTATATAAAATAATGTAAATATTACTAATTTTGACAGAACAAACATGCTAATATAAATAATCAATATAAGAAAGTAAGGGAAAATGGAGGAAGGAGAAATGTAAATACAAATTTTTCCTACTCTTCATAGCATGCAGGAATTTGGTACTAGTTAAACTTGAAGTCTTAAATTCAAAAAAATGATTTGCCACATCTTATTTTTCACAATATTTTACTTACCTTCAGAACAATCTATTCATAACAAATATATATATTTGTTTTATATATATGTCTGTGTATATATGTATATACATACATACATATATTTATGTGTGTGTATATATACACGTTACACTTATATAAATATATGTGTATATATACACATATGTTACACTTATATAAATATATGTATATATATACACATATGTAAATATAAACATATTTACATATATGTTTTCAGAAGACATGATTATTGGATGCTTAACTGTTTATTTTGAGTTTGTTTTATAATAAAATTAATTCAATACATTTCATTTGAAATAGAATATATTTCTGGATGCCATTTTATAAAAATCATTTTCATTCATTTATCTACCCATTCATTCTTTCGTTTATCTGTAGACAAAAATATGTATCTGCTATTATGCGTACCTAATAGTGATGGTGTTTATCTTTGGGTGGTTAGATTTTTGTTTTCTTCTGTATTGCTTGAAGTTTTCTTAAAAATAGTAATTGTGTATCATTTTTATACAAATAATAAAGCTTTTTTATGGATAATGTTTTTTAAAAGACCCACTACATGAAAAAAAAAGGTATTTATTCAGTTTGCTATAGCAAAGGAGTCAGCCACCATCACTTGTATTTTGGCAGAGATTCAAAGGCAGGCAAGAGTAACAAGAAAGCTTTATAGTGGAATAGAGGGAAGACTTTAGGTGTGTCCTGATTAGGAGCTGTTATCATGAACAGCCCCTAATCCTAATCTCTTATCCTGATGAAGGTAGCATAGCTAGAAGTGGGACTTCCTATGTAATTGCTTAGGGGGTACATATTTGGCTTTCTCTAGCTGGTCCTAAATTTGAAACAGGGACTAAAATTAGGTAAACTGCCGGTTAATTATCATAGGAGTTACTATTTGGCTTTCAGGTCTGGTTGTTAGAGACAGTGGTCTGACTTCTTATAAGTCTGACTTGTAGAGAGTAGGCAGGCTTCCTGGGCTGGTTACTATAGATAATGGGTTGGTTTCCTGGGCTGGGTGCTCATATTGTGGGTCAGAGTTCCATTTTTTTATGTTTGGCCATTGTCTGTTTGTATATTTTTTTCTCTCACTTAAAACAAAAGATAAAAATTACAACAAATCAAATTATAAATTATGTGAAATATTCTTAAACTATTCTTGAGGTATTCTTGAGGAGCTTCAGAGATTGGCACAGTGATGGGAGGACCAATTAGTTCAAACTCACTATTTTCTTTTCCATTATATATGGGTGTGTGTATATATATATATTTATACACCCATTATATACACATATACATATACCCATATATACACATATACATATATGTGTGTGGGTGTATATACACACACACACAAACATATACACATATATATACACATACGCACACACACACACAGGGCTCTTTCTAAGCTTTTGGGCCCTTCCTACAACTATGATTAAGAAAACACTTTGATACAAAAGTTGGAGAACACTTAATAATGTCTTATTCATCTGACTTATTCCTAGAAAACATTGCAATTTGACATAGGTATCAATACCATATGAAGTACAGTGAGATGGCTCCGTACTTGTTGTGTGACTTGGGACAGTTGACTAAACCTCATTTATTTTCTTCATCTTAAAATGGGAAAAATAATAAATAAACAATGTTAACACCTGCTTTTTAGGAATAAAGAGCTAATCTCAGAAACAAATTTAAGCATTTTAACCTGAAAACACTGTCCAAGGAAATATTAGTAAATATATTTTTAATTTAATATATATGATTTGATTTCTAATTTGAATAGCTTTGTTGTTACACAAAAAATAAGTGATCTGCTCTCAATACTCTGGCTATGCTTATGCTTATTTTAATCTATATTATATTTGATTTGATCATGATGAGACTATTTCTATTTTCATTGAAAAGCACAAATTAAAATAGCTTTGATTCTTATCAAAACTGGATGCTGATTTTATGTAAAAACAGTTTTTCTTCTAAGTGACTTACTTCTCCTATTTTCTTTAACTTCAGATATCATTTCATGCCCATACTACAACTCATCAAATTTATTTATTTATTTCAGCAATGGAGCTACATTCTAGAGTTAATTTATCTTCAGCATCTATAAGTAATCCCAGAAATATATAAAAGTTGGAACCAGTTATAAATATTTTATTTCTTTCTACATAAACTATAACCCAATCAGTCAGAAAGTTTGTGGGTTGTAGTGGTTAATACATAGAGTTTAGGGTTAAAGAGGCCTAAAGTCTGATTTTGCTCTTAATTCTTTTGTATGACCTTGGAGCTGTTCCCTATCTAACTGATATTTGTCTCAGATTTTTAAATCTTAAAATGGAGGATAATAATACCTTTTGCTTGGCTAATGTCATTAGAGGTGTCTAGTCTAACTAACAAATGCTATACAGTTTCCTCTGTAATTACATGATGTAGTTGCTTTGAGAAAAAGGTTACTGTGTCTCCCCCATCAATTAAGATCATCAGTCACACTTGATTAATTCAGTGCATTTTAATACACTCAGCAGCTCATATATTTACAAAGGCAGCACCTACATACCAAGGGTTTGTGCTGCATTGGGCAATAGTAAAACACATCAGTCAGTAGGCTGTCAATACTTGAAGGCGTTTTTATCCAATCAAATGTCTCTTATTACCACACAGGGGATTGGATTCTAAAAATATAAGAACATTCATTTGTCTGTTTAATGCTTCTAAACCTAGAATTAGATTAAAATCATTTTTGTTTTAAAAATCACCATACCTGATTATGAATGATTTTATTTCCTTTGTTATATGATTCTCTATTCCAAACATTATGCAATAAACATATTTACTTTTATTATTAAAATATTATCATAGGAAAAAATGGAAAATGTCACTACATTGAGTATTATGACACAAAATTCTTGTATTTAGATTGCTACTCTCCACAAAACAGAGCCTCATTTTACAATGACAGACCCTTTTATCCTGAGATAGGAAAGGGGGAAATAGCTAGACAGAAGTAATTGCCACAAAATGGTCTTAAGAATCAGAGTCGCAGACAGGCATGGTGGCTTACGCCTGTAATCCCAGCACTTTGGGAGCCCGAGGTGGGTGGATCACCTAAGTCTGGGAGTTCAAGATCAGCCTAACCAACATAGAGAAACTCCATCTCTACTAAAAATACAAAATTAGCTGGGCATGGTGGCGCATGCCTGTAATCCCAGCTACTCAGGAGTCTGAGGCAGGAGAATTGCTTGAACCCAGGAGGCAGAGGTTGCGGTGAGCCGAGATCATACCATTGCACTCCAGCCTGGGCAACAAGAGTGAAACTCTGTCTCAAAAGAAAAAAAAAAAAAAGAATCAGAGTTGTAAACAATGACTTAAGCCAAGTAAAGTTGTCCATGAGGCAAAATATTACATATAAAGTCACTTTATTTTTCTTTATTATAAATGAATTTATTTATTCTGTTCTTTTTATACCTTCCTATTTGGCTAGTTTTTGTAATGAGTATATTACAAAATTAGTTGATTGCCATTCATTAATCAAGATAAAATGCATTGTCAATCTATGTTGCTTACCAAGAGCCCCATTAGCCACTGCTGTGATCCAGTTTCAATTTCAAAAAATTGGCTGACATTGACATTGTAGGGTGTCTGCTTAGTTTAAAAAACTCCCTTTCTTTTAGAATGTCTACTCTCACTGGTCCAACCTCCTTCTTGATAGGTGATTGGAACAAGGGTCAAATATCCTGTCTTGGAATTTGATATTGATTCACAGAAAGCCACATAGTTTGTTCTTTTTTTTTTTTTGAGATGGAGTCTCGCTCTGTCGCCCAGGCTGGAGTGCAGTGGCGCGATCTCGGCTCACTGCAAGCTCCGCCTCCCGGGTTCACGCCATTCTCCTGCCTCAGCCTCTCCGAGTAGCTGGGACTACAGGCGCCCGCCACCACGCCCGGCTAATTTTTTGTATTTTTGGTAGAGACGGGGTTTCACCGTGGTCTCGATCTCCTGACCTCGTGATCCGCCCGCCTCGGCCTCCCAAAGTGCTGGGATTACAAGCGTGAGCCACCGCGCCCGGCCATACATAGTTTGTTCTTGTGACTAGAGCTGAGATGGTATAAACTCGGGGTCAGTGGGATGGCATACTCCACTTTGAAATTATGTGGGAAGCAGGGAGGAAGATTGAGAGAGAGAGAGACAGAGAGAAAGAGAGAGGTTGAAGGCTGAGCATACTGTTCTCTGGGTTCTTGATTCTTTGGCAGTCCCTGAAGCCTGCTTCTTCTGGGGTTCTTGTACATCTTTCCCTCAGTCTCTTGGTCTCCGTTGAATTGTCCTTCTCCTTTTGTGACTCAAACTAGCCTTAATCATCAGTGTTAAAATTATTTCATTTGTTCTGTATTCATTTTCCCTTGGTCTTTACTTTTCACTTTCCTGGGATTGTAGTATTTGACTTGTCCTTTCAGTTTTTTAGGAAAACCTTCTTACGGGATGAGTCATAAAAGAACATCTCACACAATCATCTTAAAAATCACTCCCTCTTCCTTTACTAGTTTCCCAAGACTGAACTGGAAACTGTACTTTGATTCTCTACCAACCTGTGACAGGTGTCCTCTCAATCTAGGAGAGCCTTCAGAAAATTATAGGATATCGCTTTTCCTTGTGAGCGTTGATCATATTTTCCTAACTATCCTAAATATAAGCCTATTGGGACTGGCACATGCTGGAATCCTCAATGGCCCGAACTTCTCCAAAAGTCCTTATACCTAAGAATTCCCAAGGGAATAGACAGAAGAAGTCCACATCAGGGTCCCTTGATACATGTCAAAGAAAATTTCCATCTGTTTCATTTGGCAAGTGGTAACTTCCAGATGGCTTCATTTAAACCTGCCATTTCTCTCCTCCATTTAAGTCTCAATGGATACCATACGCCTGTCTGCAAATGAAGATTCTGAGAGGTAGCAGTTTTCTTGCCCAAATCATTTTCTGCCTCTAGACCTAAGATTTTTCATCTGTGAAATTAGGAGGTTAGACTAGATATTCTCTATGGACTCACTGTATTTCATAATTCTATGAATTTCTCTCTGTGAAAGAGAACAGCCAAGAGAAATAATTCACATACTCTACTTTTAAGGAACAGAACAAATTAAATTATGTTTATTAAAAATATCATAGTTTATATATCAGTAATCACTTATATTTTTCAGATCTTAAAGTAAAAATAAGTTTTATCTAGTGAAAATAGTAGCATAGTATGGAGCAAGCAGTAGGGAGTTTTAGCCTTACAGATTTGGATTTAATATACAGTTCCATTATTTACTTTCTGTAAAACTGGGCATACTACTCCATCTCCCTTGCTTTACAAATCTGTAAGATAGGACAAATGATACTGAGCTTATAGGATATTTTGACAATTCATGAGATAACATGTATAAAGCACCTAATAGAGTACATAATGAATATTAATACAGATTATAATGATTGCAATAATATTCATATTGCTTAGAGTTTATGCAAATTTCAGATACCATTAATTTTTTTTAAGACCACACAGTATAGCTCAGCTGTGCAAATGCTTGCACTGTATTATTCACAAAGATCTTTGATGTTGCACAATGGCTAGAGAGAGAGCTGACCTCCCTAAAAACCTTTACTATATCTCTCCTTCCATGTTTATCCTCACATTCAGAAAAAGGAAATGAAGGCATTGGAAAGTTGAAGAGAAAATAATATATATTTTTTCTTTTATCAGTTTACATATGCAGCATTCTTTCAAAATTAAAGTAAGAGTCAGCATTTCAACATATGTGTTTGATTTCTAATGACCTCCTGGCAGAAATAATGTTCCCTTTTCATGAAGAAAATGTCCATCCTGACAAGATTATGCTTATCCCTCTAGATTAGTTTTATATTAACTCCTTGTGGCTCCAAATAAAATAAGATTTTAATGATGAGGTCTGCATTAAAAATTTACTATTCTGATGACTTTCATGAACTGGTGGGAGCAAAATATTCATCCTTTTCAATATTACATTGGCAGATTATCATTTATTTCATAATTAATGAAACTATTAGGAGTCATTGGTTGTTTTTTTTTGGAAGAACTGTTGTTGTTGAGGTCCACTTAGTAAAACAGAAACCATTCTGGCTTTCATAAGCAGAAGGAATTGGTTTCACTAATTGGTTACTAGGTGATGAAAGAATTTTTAAAAATTAGGGGACAGTGAGGAAATCCATAGATTAACAACAGCAGGAAGCCACTACTACTCCTAGGGCTGGAGCACCATCGGGAATAACAGGATCCCAGGAGGCAGACCCAACCATGGAGCCAGAGCCGCAGGTTGCCATGAGGGAGGTAGAACCCCAGAGGAAATTCCACTGCTGCTAGAGACGTCACCACTGTAACTCCCATTCTAAAACGTTCTCCAGTGTCTTCACTGGCCAAACCTACAAGAGTACAGTTTTCTGAAAAAAAGGGTACAGTAAAGAAAGATCTGGGAATGCACCTGAGAACAAAAAAGAGATATGGTTGACCAGCCCAAGTTAAGCTAAAGTTGTAAGTTCCTGGAGAACAAAGACTGTATGTAGTTTCTGAGTATACACTCACCACTAACTCATCACCATGTGCAAGGATATGTTTAACATTTATTAACCAAGAGAATGAATGTGTAATTGTATCAGACAACTTGCAGGCACTAATCAGATCTGCTCAACCACTTCTGTTTCTTTATCCCCTAGATACCTGTTTTATCCCAACGCCCATAGCAAACGACATTAGTAGGTAGAAGCCAACAATATATCTTGTCTTCCATCTCCCATTCCGGAGGAATTCATTCAAAGCCTACATATGCACAACCTATGGATTAATGCTTCATGGGAGATTGCAACTGGCAGATAAATGTCTCTCTTTCTCCTACTAATGGAGTATCTTTAATTGCTGTTTTTCAAAAACGCTCCCAGCAAAAATGATCCATGACATCAAGCAACCAGTAGCCTTAGATACCAAAAGGTGATGTTCTTGGTAACATGGCCTCCTAATTGTGCTCCCTCCTTTCTTGCCTCCTTCCCTCTTTCCCTCTCCTAATTGTGCTCCCTCTTTTCTTGCCTCCTTCCCTTTTTCCCACTCTCTGGCTTTCGAGGGATGCCACTCCCTCATAAGTAGTAGCCCCTACACTGTTGGGGAAATCCAGGATGAGGCACTGGTAAAATTGAAAAGTCTGGAATCAAGAGCATGGGTTCAAGTGTGAACACTACCTTGAACTAGCCATTTGACCTTTAGCAAATCTGTTAGCCACTCAATACCTAAATGTTATTTATTCATAATTTCTTTCTTTGTTTCCTTCTTTTTCTTTGTTTCCCTCTCTCTCCCTCCCTCCCTCCTTCCCTTCCTTTCCCTTTCTGGCCTTCCTTCCCTTCCCTTCCTTTCCCTTCCTTCCCTTCCTTTCCCTTCCTTTCTTCCCTTCCTTTCTTTCCTTCCTTCCCTTCCTTTCCCTTCCTTTCTTTCCTTCCCTTCCTTTCCCTTCCTTTCTTTCCTTCCCTTCCTTCTTTTCCTTCCTTTCCCTCCTTTCCCTTCCTTTCTCTTCCTTCTTTTCCTTCCTTTCCTTCCTTCTTTTCCTTCCTTTCCCTTCCTTCCTTTCCATCCTTTCCCTTCCTTCCCTCCCCCTCCTTCCCCCTCCCTCCTCCTCCCTCCTCCCTCTCCTTCCATCTCCTTCCTTCCCCTTCCTTCCTTCCTTCCCTCCTTCCTTCCTTCCCTCCCTCCTTCCTTTTCTCTCTCTTTCTCTCCCTCTCTATTTCATTCTTGCAATAGAGTGTCTCATTCTGTTTCCCAGGCTGGAGTGCAATGGCACAATCATGGCTCACTGCAACTTCAAACTCCTGGGCTTAAGCAATCCTCCCACCTCAGCCTCCCAAGTAGCTAGGATTACAGGCATGCACCACCACTCTCAGCTAATTATTTTAAATTACTTTTGAAGACACGGGGTCTTGCTATGTTTCCTGGGCTGGTCTATAGCTCCTGGCCTCATGCCTAGGCCTCCCAAAACACTGGAATTGAAGGCATGAGCCACTGTGCCTGGCCAAATGTTATTTGTGAACATTTTTTGAACAGGGCTCTGAGCCAAGTACGGTGCTTGGTTCTAAGACACAAATTTAAAAAGAATGTGATCTTGGCTCTCAAGGACTTTACATATTAAGGAATGACAGATATGTAAATGAATAATAATGTCCTCATCTGTAAGGTAAGAATGTCCTCTATAATTCAACAAGCCAGAAATTCAAAATTCAAACTTGGGACATTACATAAGTGTCTCAAATTGTTACCCTTAAAGATCTGATATTTCCATTCTGAGCTGAACAGTGTCATTATACAGACTAGCTTGAATTCTGAATAATGGTTGCCCCCAAGTATATTACCTTTACAATATTCAAAAATAAGAATATTCAAGGCTATATCTAAGACAACTACACTTGGCAATTTATCCTACAAAATAATCAGAGATGTGCAAAGATGCATGGACATGGATGCTTACAACAGTACATTATGTAAATAAAATATTGGAAACAACAAATGTCCAATGTAGGCTAAATAAACTATGAAGCATTCTCATGATATTAGTCTCTAAAATTAATATGGATGTTTATTTTTGACATAAAATATTGGAGAGATTTTTAAGTGGGAAAAATTTATATTTTAAACTAGTAGGTAAAATATACTATCTGTAAAAAATTACATATATACATACAAATCTAGAAGAAAACGTTAAATTTGGCTGCCCCTGGATGGTGGCTTATTGACATATTCTAATTTTTCTCCTACATAGACATATTTTATAGCTTAATGGCATAACAAAACTTAAAGAAAGAAACCAAAGTAATCTAACAGTAAGTTTTCCCAGTCAGGCACCACTACAAGGAAAGTGACAATTTATTTCTGTACCACACGCTTTCCTCTGTTAATCTACTTTAAAATACTACACATACGTGTATATATATATACGTATGTATGTGTGTATGTATCTATATCTATATCATATATATATATATATACTTACATTTAATGGTAAACATATGCCGCAGTGGTTTGCTGAGCCTATCAACCTATCACCTAGGTATTAAGCCCCACATGGATTCGCTATTTATCCTGATGCTCTTCCTACCCCTGCTGCCCACGCTGCCCCAACAGGTCCCAGTGTGTTTTGTTCCCCTCCCTATGTCCATGTGTTCTCATTGTTCAGCTCCCACTTATAAGTGAGAACATGTGGTGTTTGGTTTTCTCTTTCTGCATTAGTTTGCTCAGGATAATGGTGTCAAGCTCTATCCATGTCCCTGCAAAGGATATGATCTTATTCCTTTTTATGGCTGCATAGTATTCCACTGTATATATGTACTACATTTTCTTTATCCAGTCTATCATTGATGGAATTTGAGTTGATTCCATGTCTTTGCTATTGTGAATAGTGCTGCAGTGAACATACATGTGCATGTACCTTTATAACAGAATGATTTATATTCCTTTGGGTATATACCCAATAATGACATTGCTGGGTAAAATGGTATTTCTCATTCTAAGTCTCTGAGGAATCGCCACACTGTCTTCCACAATGGTTGAACTAATTTACATTCCCACCAACAGTTTAAAAGCATTCCTATTTCTCAACAGCCTCACCAGCATCTGTTGTTTCTTGACTTTTTAATGATCGCCATTCTGACTGGTATGACATTGTATCTCAATGTAGTTTTGATTTGCATTTCTCTAATGATCAGTGATGTTGATCTTTTTTTTATATGTTTGTTAGCCACATAAATGTCCTCTTTTGAGAAGTGTCTGTCCATGTCTTTTTTTCATTTTTTCACGGAATTGTTTTTTTTTCTTGTAAATTTGTTTAAGTTCCTTGTAGATTTTGGATATTAGACCATTGTCACATGGAAAGACTGCAAAAATTTTCTCACATTTTGTAGGTTGCCTGTTCACTTCTGCTGTTCAGAAGCTCTCTAGTTTAATTAGATCTCATTTGTCAATTTTTGCTTTTATTGCAATTGCTTTTGACGTTTTTGTCATGAAATCTTGCCTGAGCCTTTGTCCTGAATGGTATTGCCTAGGTTTTCTTTTAGGGTTTTTATAGTTTTGGGTTTTACATTTAAGTCTTTAATCCATCTTGAGTTAATTTTTGTATAAGGTGTAAGGAAGGGGTTCAGTTTCAATTTTCTGCATATGGCTAGCCAGTTCTCCCAGCACCATTTATTAAATAGGGAATCCTTTCCCCATTGCTTGTTTTTCTCAGGCTTGTCAAAGATCAGATGATTGCAGATTTGTGGTCTTATTTCTGAGATCTCTATTCTGTTCCATTGGTCTGTGTGTCTGTTTTTGTACCAGTATCATGCTGTTTTGGTTACTATAGACTTGTAGTATACTTTGAAGTCAGGTAGCGTGATGCCTCCAGGTTTGTTCTTTCGTTTAGGATTGTCTTGGCTATTTCGGCTATTTTTGGGTCCCCATGAATTTTAAAGTAGTTTTTTTCTAATTCTATGAAGAACATTAACGGTAGATTAATGAGAATAGCATTGAATCTATAAATTACACTGGGCAGGAAGGCCATTTTCACGATGTTGGTTCTTCCTATCCAGGAGCATGGAATATTTTCCCATTTATTTGTGTCCTCTCTAATTTTCTTCAGCAGTGACATATAGTTCTCCCTGAAGAGGTCCTTCACTTATCTTGTTAGCTGTATTCCTAGGAAAATACTAGTAATATTAAGAATTTTCTCCACATGAAAAAAATTAATAAAGAAAAGAAAAATTTCCCTCAGTATTACTTCACATTAAATGCAATTTTTATGAAGGATGTTTAGAGTTAAACAATTTTGATGTCCCTTGGAGCTCATTAAATTGAGATTCACTCTGAAGAGTAAATTAACTTTCAGTGAATCATAAACTGGGGTAGAAGGGAACAAAATGGTACAGTATTGAGGACACATTTTAAAGTCTGAGAGTCATAGATTTAAATCCTAGCTTTTCACCTACCAGTTGTATGGACTTGCACTTTCTTCAGATGAAAAGTAGAAATATTAAGACCCAATAAACAATTGTGAAGCTGAATGGGGATAACCTGAGAAAGGCCTGGCACACGGCCTAGTGCAGAATTTCTATTGACAAAAGTTAGTTCTTTTCCCATTTTCACCACCCCAAAGTCTATAAAGAAGTAACTAGGAGTGAAAGGGAAGTAGAGATTATACATCTGAAACTATTCTACTTTCCTAGTTTCCTGGATTGTTTTTTACATTTTGACATGTAAGAGAAATAAAAGGAGGTATTAAAAAAGAAGAAACTAAAATACAAGTGGAAAGCTGAAATGTCTCTGTAACCACAAATACTGCAATTATCCAAATTTATTTCTGAGTAGTTCAAATTTAAAACAAATCTTTGTTTTAGTTTTTACAAATTGGAACAGATTATTCATCTATTTTTCATTTAGGGAAGGAAAAATGTTATCTTTCATAAGAGCAGTTTCACTGTGATGTACTTTTCTATGTCAGAAAATTCATTTTTAGAATTTTCATATTGCTGCTAAAGTATGCAGTTAAATGATTCTCAGTCCACTATAATGCATCAAATTCTAGGAAAATGAATCTCTTAAGTGTAAAAATTAAATATCTTTCCTGTCATGTTCATACCATTAAGCTATGTGGTACATTAAAAAAACAAAAAAAAAGGAAAAAAAAAGAAATCTACCTTTTTCAATAAAAGTTCAAAATGCCCCAGAGAAATAAATTGTTCTTATCATAATTTCTTATGTAAATGGGCCATTTATACAGAGAAATATAAGCAATTGGGTGAGCATTGGAATAGATATTGATAAGAATATAGATACAGATACATCCTAAATGATACAGATACATCCTAAATGTGCTATTTCAGGAAGTCTTAAAGAATATTTTCCTCTCAATACAGCCAATGTGACTCTATTCTGGATTTTCACGTTTCACCTCCTCATTTTCACTTTGGTACCTTCCTTAAAGTGACAAAACAGCTTTTTCTTCTGGCCTAGAACCATATCCATAGGGAAATTTTAACCTCTCATTGAAGTGGCAATGAATATATAGAGAGCTAAGAAGACAGGTAGTGACAAGAGGTAGCAATAAGGACAAAAGAAAAACAAAAGTTAGAACAGTCTTGCATTGGTCCACCCTACTCCTTTCCAAAAGCATTAAACATCTAATGAAAGGGCAATGTGGCCCATTGTCTTACTCTGGGAGCCACAGGGAACTGAAACGGGGCCAGTAAATAGCAACAGGACACTGATTGGTATGCAGTTCCAGTCTTGTAACTTATTTACATCCCAAGATCCTTATGGAGAGGGCTCTGAGGGGAACTGTATTACTAGGCTGAGAGAAACAGGATTGGGTATGGTATTAGGTCATGATCCCTTGGGCTGCCAGCTATATATTTTCTTCTTGGCATTTAGGAGAATCAAATTTTTATTTTTTTTTTTTGAGACAGAGTCTTGCTCTGTCGCCCAGGCTGGAGTGCAGGGGCGCCATCTTGGCTCACTGCAAGCTCCGCCTCCCAGGTTCACGCCATTCTCCTGCCTCAGCCTCCCCAGTAGCTGGGACTACAGGGGCCCACCACCACGCCCGGCTAATTTTTTGTATTTTTAGTAGAGACAGGGTTTCACCGTATTAGCCAGGATGGTTTTAATCTCCTGACCTCATCATCCGCCCGTCTCAGCCTCCCAAAGTGCTGGGATTACAGGCGTGAGCCACCGTGCCTGTCCGAGAATCACACATTTTTAAAGTGGATTTCATATTTCCTGATTTTTCCTGTGTAAGGATTATTTTGGAATGACCAAGCTCCTAAGCATCAATCCTATCTCCATTCTCAATTAGAAGTTTCAAAGCACCTTGGAAAATAAGTTCAACTGTTTAAACTTCTGTCAGAGCACAAGGTCATGAAAATCATGAAAATAACACTGTACAAGAGTTAAACCACTCTCACTTCTCCAGCAGACCAGCATTTTGTGTTTTCTGACCTGGAGAAAACTAAAAGCAAGCAGGAGAGGGCAGAAAAGAGAGTGAAAGCCTTAGCTCCCAGGCACAATTACACATCACACACAGCAAGCTGTTGAGCAAAGGAGGGTTGAGGGGTCGAAGAGTAGTGTGCAGGAATATGAATCAGAATATTGATGAAACAACATCTTATGATTATGTCTGCAGAGTGGCATGGCAAAGCCAGTTCAGCTCCAGAAAAAACACACAAAACGAGTGTGTTTTCACAGGTGAGTGAGGGTTTAGCTCTGAGGAGGTGCACACCAGCTTTATCAACAGCAGGTATAGTGACCCTACTGGGTCACTCAGAGAAATCATCTGAAAACAAGGCAAGGCAGGGTGGGCATGGAGGTCTGGAATTGACACTGACAGGATGAAAACAACAAAATCATTATCCCTCGTCTCTCCGAAGTAAAGGGCAGGGCACTCTCCATCAGCTGAAGTAATAGGCAGTATAACCCTTTGTCAGCTGAGTAGAGGGAGGGCACCCATTGGCTGGCTGAAGTAAAGGTGAGGGTTTCACCCCAGGTTCCAGTGTCCTGAGGGAAATGGAAAAAGCTCAAGGGACACAAGTTGAAGGGAGTAGGATAGCCAAGTCCCTGCCTCTTCATAAAAGGCCAGCTACAGTCTTGGTTAGCGGTATATTAGTCTGTTCTCATGATGCTAATAAAGGCATACTCAAGACTGGGTAATTTATAAAGGAAAGAGGTTTAATGGACTTACAATTCCACATGGCTGGGGAGGCCTCACAATCATGGTGGGAAGCAAAGAGAAGCAAAGGCACATCTTACATGGCGGCAAGCAAGAGAGTGTGTGCAGGGGAACTCCCCTTTATAAAACTATCAGAACCTGTGAGACTTATTCACTATCACAAGAACAGCACAGAAAAGACCTGCCCTATGATTCAATTACCTCCAACCAGCTTCCTCCCATGACACGTGGAAATTATGGGAGCTACAATTCAAGATGAGGTTTGCGTTGGGACACAGCCAAACCATATCACTTAGGGGTCTCTGACGGTCATTCCATTGCATGCTTTCCCTTTTCTTTAGATTTCTCCTTTTCTTTAAAAAAGCTACTCTATGCACGCTTCTGTTGCTCAGTATTTTAAATTTCTTACTTCACCCCTTTGGCTCCTGATTTCTATTCCTGGAGCTCCATGCTTTTTAGAAACTCTGCCTTCACCTGGCACTGTCTGTCACATAGAGATTCCACCCTCCAGCACAATGGGCAAGAGGCTCTCTAGCATCCTTCTGGGCTCTGGTCCTCAGGATTGACTCAGTTCTCCATCAATTATACCTACCCATCCTCCCTTAATTTCCTTCTAGAAGTAACATGGGCCAGTGGGCAGTCTTTTGACAATAACTTTCAAGTGTTTGTGCTTTAAGCCTTTGAATAGGAACGACCAAGATTAATTTCAAGGCTCTATTGATTTGTGGGGTTAAAGAAGCCTCCTAGAGATCTCTCAAATCTGTTCTATAGTCTCCTTGCCCACTATGTAGTTCAAGCTCTATCATATCTGACCTTTATTGGTCCAACAGCTTCCATCTCTTCTTCCTTCCTCCTGTTTCCCACAACACTTCCACAAATCTATTTTACACAATATGATGAGATAATTTTCCTGAGACAAAACCTGACTACATCATCGTTCAGCCAAAATTTCATCATTAACTTCTCTTGCTCTTAAGATGCAATGGAGTACCTTAATAACACCTTCCAGTCCCTGCATGACTCCCTATTTCTTCAGCAGCCTCTCTCTCAGTTCCTTATGGTGATAAGCTCCAACCACAGCAAGCCACTGTCAGTGATCTGGACACATCTAGAACTCTCTCACTTCTATGCCTTTATATATGCCAGAAATTTCCTCTTCAACCTTATTCTTCTAACTTTAGCTGGTTAACTTCTACCCATCCTCTTGGCTTTAGCTACCTCCAGGAAGCCTTGTCTGCTCCCACAAAATTAGGTCACATGGCTCTTCCTAGCTGCCACAGCATTTTGCTTTAAGCTCTCTTATGATACTTAATGGCATTATATGTTGATTGGCCACTTATTTTCCTAAATCCCCATTAAACTCTAAACTCCACAAGGGCAGGGATCACTTCTGTCTAGCATAGAGTCTGGCATGAAACCTACAACTAATACATTTTCGTGGAAGAAACAAAGAATGGAGGAAAAGGAGATAGACTGCCTGGCTGTGTTAATTATACTCCTGAAAGTGACTGGGTTACTTATAAATAATTTCCTTGTCATGAAGAACAGGTTGGTGCACTGCAGGTCAAGACTGACACACAGTGGATACACACCCAAGTCAAACTGTGCCTTCTTCACAATGCTGCCTGGGGCAAGCCCTTTACAACATCAAAGTGGACAAGCCCCGTTACATGTCTGCCTTCACCCAGACGGAGGGTACACAGTAAACACAACATCACCTAAATGTTATTGCTCTGGTTCTTTAGATATCTGAGGGGAAAAAAGGAGTGAAGCCACAGTAGGAAGGTGTCATCGAAGATATGTGTTCATCTGCTTTCTAGGATTTATCTGACACATGATGAATTCTGACACCTGTAACACAATGTTAGGAATATGCTTTTGAATGTGAAATATATGTGCCTTGGAGATTTCAGTTTCTACCACAGAAGCTAATTTAGGGAAATGCATAGACAAGAACAGATAAGAATTCAGATGCTCAGGTGAATTCCTCAGTCTACATTCAAACTACAGAGAGAATTCAGAAAACAGTCTCCAGTTCATTGATTGCAGTGTGATGGGCTCTGGAAAGCCACTTGAGAAACTGAAGAGAGAATAAAAAAGTTACCCATACTCTCTTGCTCATAGAGTGAATGTCATTTGAGCACAAGTACCATACACTCAGTGATGATGCTTGGAAATTTTGCATTCAAAGTTAGGAATACAAGTGAGATTCATGTATTCAACATTCAACAAATATTAAGTACCTACCATATGGTGAGTATTGTTCTAGGCACTAAGGATATAGCAATGAAAATGTTTGTTAAAATACTCATTCTTGTGCAGCTTAAATCCCAGTACAGTATCTAGTATATCAGATGGATATAAGTGATACAGAGAAAAATAAGGCATAAGGGAGGATATACAATACTGGGAAGAAAGGAGGTTGTAATCTAACAAAAAGTAGTCTGCAAAGGTGTCTGAGTCTATTTGGGTGGCTATAAAAAACAACATAGACTTATGCAACAAACAGTTGCTAGAGCCTGGGAAGTCCAAGATGAAGGCACTGACATATTCACTATCTGATGAGAATTTGCTTCCTGGTTTGTAGACTGCACCTTCTCAGTGTGTCTTCACATGGTAGGAAAGGGACAAGAGAGCTCTCTTGGGTCTCTTTATAAGGACACTAATCACATTCATGAGGGCTCCACCCTTACGACCTAATCCCATCGCAAAGGCCTTACCTCTAGATATCATCATATTGTAGGTGATAATTTTGAAATATGAATTTTGGGGGAATAAAATGCAAACATTCAGTTCATACCAGAAGATCTCACTGAGAAGGTGATGTTTGTCTTTTACCATTTCAGTTGCTATTTGTTGAAACATTTTTTTGCACCATTCATTGTCTTCTCTATTTCTGAGATTGCAATTACACATATGTTGTATATTTTAAAAATCATTTCCTCTGTTCTTCAGATTAAATCACTTCAATTATATTTTTCTTAAGTTCTTTGACACATCTGCCATTTTTACTATTCTGTGAAGTACACCCAGTCAATGTTTAAAATTTCAGAGAGTGTATTTTTGCATTCTAGAATAGTTTTGGTGTATGTGTTTTAAAAAGTAATTTCTGGGTATAGAACAAAGCTGGAGGCATCATGCTACCTGACTTCAAACTATACTACAGGGCTACAGAAACCAAAACAGCATGGTACTGGTAACAAAACAGAGATATAGACCAATGGAACAGAACAGAGCCCTCAGAAATAATGCCACTTATCTGCAACTATCTGATGTTTGACAAACCTGACAAAAACAAGAAATGGGGAAAGGATTCCCTATTTAATAAATGGTGCTGGGAAAACTCACTAGCCATATGTAGAAAGCTGAAACTGGATCCCTTCCTTACACCTTATACAAAAATTAATTCAAGATGGATTAAAGACTTACATGTTAGACCTAAAACCATAAAAACCCTAGAAGAAAACCTAGGCATTACCGTTCAGGACATAAGCATGGGCAAGGACTTCATGTCTAAAACACCAAAAGCAATGGCAACAAAAGCCAAAATTGACAAATGGGATCTAATTAAACTAAAGAGCTTCTGCACAGCAAAAGAAACTACCATCAGAGTGAACAGGCAACCTACAGAATGGGAGAAAATTTTTGCAACCTGCTCATCTGACAAAGGGCTAATATCCAGAATCTACAATGAACTCAAACAAATTTACATGAAAAAAAACAAACAACCCCATCAAAAAGTGGGCAAAGGATATGAACAGACACTTCTCAAAAGAAGACATTTATGCAGCCAAAAAACACATGACAAAATGCTCATCATCACTGGTCATCAGAGAAAAGCAAATCAAAACCACAATGAGATACCATCTCACACCAGTTAGAATGGCGATCATTAAAAAAAGTCAGGAAACAACAGGTGCTGTAGAGAATGTGGAGAAATGGGAACACTTTTACACTGTTGGTGGGACTGTAAACTAGTTCAACCATTGTGGAAGTCAGTGTGGCGATTCCTCAGGGATCTAGAACTAGAAATACCATTTGACCCAGCCATCCCATTACTGGGTATATACCCAAAGGATTGTAAATCATGCTGCTATAAAGACACATGCACACGTATGTTTATTGCGGCACTATTCACAATAGCAAAGACTGGGAACCAACCCAAATATCCAACAATGATAGACTGGATTAAGAAAATGTGGCACATATACACCATGGAATACCACGCAGCCATAAAAAATGATGAGTTCCTGTCCTTTGTAGGGACATGGATGAAACTGGAAATCATCATTCTCAGTAAACTATCACAAGGACAAAAACCAAACACCGCATCTTCTCCCTCATAGGTGGGAATTGAACAATGAGAACACATGGACACAGGAAGGGGAACATCACACACTGGGGACTGTTGTGGGGTGGGGGGAGGGGGGAGGGACAGCATTAGGAGATATACCTAATGCTAAATGACGAGTTAATGGGTGCAGCACACCAACATGGCACATGTATACATATGTAACAAACCTGCACACGTTGTGCACATGTACCCTAAAACTTAAAGTATACTAATAATAAAATTTAAAAAAAAGTAATTTCTGGGTATACACCCAAAGGATTATAAATCATTCTGCTGTAAAGACACATGCACATGTATGTTTATTGTGGCTCTATTCACAATAGCAAAGACTTGGCACCAACCCAAACGTCCATCAAGAAGACTGGATAAAGAAAATGTGGCACATATACACCATGGAATACTATGCAGCCCTAAACAGGGATGAGTTCATGTCCTTTGTAGGGACATGGATGAAGCTGGAAACCATCATTTTCAGCAAACTATCACAAGAACAGAAAACCAAACACCACATGTTCTCACTCATAAGTGGGAGCTGAACAAGGAGAACACATGGACACAGGGAAGGGAACGTCACACACTGGGGCCTGTCAGGGGGTGGGGGGGTTAGGGGAGGAAAAGCATTAGGAGAAATACCTAATGTAGGTGACCAGTTGATGAGTGCAGCAAACTGCCGTGGCACGTGTATGCCTATGTAACAAACCTGCATGTTCTGCATATGTAACCCGGAACTTAGAGTATAATAAAAATATATATTATATTGTAGAATAAAGCAAACAATTGTGCCAATAAAGTAATTTCTATTTATCTGATGGTATTTTCTGTTTTTTTATTCATCATGTACATATTTTTTCCAACTTTGAGAATACTTAAAATTGCTGATTTAAAACCCTTGTCCACAAATTTCAACATCTGGGTTATCTTGGTGTCAGCCTCATTAACTGTGTTTCCATTTCAGAATAAGTCACATTTTCCTGTTTCTTCATATATCCAATAATTTTGGATTACAACCTGGACATTAGGAATGATATATTGTAGAGATTCTGAAATGTTGCTGCCAAGAATATTGATTTGTTTTTAAGCAGGAAGTCCACTGGGGCTGTAAGCAAATTTAAGTTCTGTCTCCACTGCAACTCAAATCTCAATGTATTTCTTTTAGGCTTAGCTGGGCTGCTTGGAAGCTGCCCCCTGCTTCCATGTTTCAGGGCCTGTTAAGAGATTTTGACAAAGTTTACTCACAGGATTTTGACATTTTCTTTGCTGGTTCTATTGCTGCTGCTACTGTTGCTGTTGCCATTGTTATTGTTGTTTTCCTGGGATTCCTCAGATAACTGTAATTGCTCCAAAATGGCAAGACCATGGACTTTATATCAGAGTATTAGTTGCCGTATTCCGAGAAGACTGGAGCCTGCTCTCAGATTAAAACTTCTGAAAACTAGAAATCCACTGTGCTGTTTTCTACCAAATGTTGACTCCATCCAGTATCTACCTGCTTTTGATCACTTTCCAGTGCCTTCAGGGAGCATGTGTATCTACACATTCATAGTTGTATTTATTACCTACAGTAGAATTGGTCTGAAAGACTTGATCATAGTTAGAAGCTGAACCATTGAGAAAGTATTGAACAAAGAGCTAATAGAAGAATGGCAGCTAGCCATACCTGTGTGGAATGCATTCCAGGACTCCATGTGCAAAGTCCTGAAGTGGAGCATGGCTGGTGTGTTTCAGGAATGGCAAGGAGGTCAGTGTGGCTACGGCAGAGGAAAAGAGAGGTAAGAGATGAGATGAGGGCAGAGAGATAATAGAGAATCAGGTTGTGTCAGACCACTGAGCCACTTTAAGGACTTGGAGTTTACTTTGATGGAGGAAGCCAGTGGAGGGTTTTGAACAGAGGAGTGACATGATTTAGCTTGTGTTTTAAAATGTGCAATCTGGCTCTATATTGAGACTATGGGGGGCAAAGTATGGAAACAAGGATACTACTTAAGAGGCTCTTCAGAAATCTAGGTGAAGTAGCTTTGGCTTGAACCAGGCTGGCAATACTGGAGATGGTGAGAAAGTGATCTGCATGTATTTGAGGTCAGAGTATAAATAATTTGCTAAGATTTTGGATTTGGAGTGTGAAGCAAAAGGAGGCATTATGGGTGATTCCAAGGTTTTCAGCTTGAGAAACTAGAAGTAAGGAGTAGAGAAAATCAGTAAGGTTTCAGACCTTTAGGTTTGATGTGCCTGATGGGCATCATGGTGGGAATATCAAGGAGGAAATTAGATTTGAGACTGGAGTTCAGGGGAGAGGTCAAGGCTGCCAGTGTAAAATAGTAAATTGTAAATAGAATTGTATTTACAGCCAGGAGAAGACACGAAATCACTAAGCAACTGGTCTAACTAGAGAAGAGAAGACTTCCAAGGATATAGCTCTGAGGATGGTGTGATTAGAGGTCACAGAAAAGAAACCAGTAAAGAAATCTAGAAGATGTCAGTGTGGTAGCATGTGAACCAGGAAAAAATGTAGTTTTAAAACCCAAAGGAAGAAAGCATTCTAGTGTTTCAAGAAAGTAACAGTCGGCTATGGCAATTAACACTGGGAGATCAAGTATAATGAAGATTGAGAATTGGCTCTGGGTTTGTTGATGAAGAGGTTGCAGTTGATCCTGAAAAGAGCAGTTTTGGTGGACCAATGAAGATAAAACCCTGACTGGAACTGAAGGGAGCACATCTACCCATAATATGATTATGGCATGATTATAGAAGTCTAGCATTATCAGATGCTATAACATAAGGAAACAAATCATTTGTAAAGAAGGGAAAAAAACTAAGGAAGAAAAATAAATCCGTGAACTTGAGGAAAATTTCCAAAGGGCAAAGAACAGAGGCACATTTGCTGTCCTCTAGGGGTGGAGCATGCTATACAGAGAACTGACCTCACAGTGTTTTGTAGTATCACAGCTGGCCTCTGAGAAAATTCCAAGAATCCATTGTGGGATACCTTCAGGTTCAGAACCCAACCTGCCAGTCCTACTCACACTGGTTTCTGGGACCAGCCTCTCATAGCTGGACTCATTTGATATTCCTGTCTAATTCCTTTCCTAAGATTCCCCCCATGCCTTACTGAAACTCTTTTGTCCTGACCCTTTTTCTGACTTCCAAACTTTCTTAGTTGCGAATTTTCTTAGAGGAAAATATGCCCTTTTACTCATTTGGCTTGTTTTGCTCTCGACTGACCTCTTGGGCTTGATTCTAGAGCATCTGGCCCAGTCCCCACCATGTCTGGCCCTTAGATTATATTCATCCTGCTCTCAGGTCAAGTCATAGCCTGGATTCAAATATTTAAGGTATGACGTAATTTTAAAAGCTGGATTTGAAGTCAGAGAGATAGAGATTCAAGCCACCACTTGGCTGCTTAACTAGCTGTGTTATCAGAAGCAAGCTCTTAACCTCACTATCAGTTCCCTTCTCTACAGAATGGAGATATTAATTATTATCCTTAGGGAACAGTAAGAATTGAATGCGGTAACACATATATTAGGATATGGGAAAAAAATCTTGTCTTTTTAGCAGCTAGTAAGAGATAGAATTACAATGTAGGAAGAAGACTGACTGTTATGTCGAGAAGATGCCTCTCAGTAGAGTTATAGTGTACAGAATTCAAGCAGAAGAAAGACTCAGTACTGTTAAATAAGAGAAGGTGGGAGGTGGGGTGACAGGGTGGGCATGACAGGTCTTAAATGCTGCAGGATTTTCAAGTGCAGTGTAATTCATTTTTCCAGACAAATAAATTCACAGGCTGATTTGATTTTTCATGGAAGCTTAAGAAGGGCTAAATTTTGCAAAGCCTTGGAAATAGTGTTGAAACAGAGTTAGACTATGAGACCATGGAGCACACCTGGGCAGCTGTTTACATTTATGAAATTCCTAGAACCTAGTAGGCTCTTTATAAATGTTAGGTCTCCAATTCTCACATCTTTTTACTTTACTTATTGTCCACCATTCACCAGTGGCAGAAGGAGGCCTGAGTGAAGAGTGTACTAACAGTGCAGGCTCTAAAATCACAACATCTGGTCACATCCCGGCTTTATTCTAACTCGTGACCTGGGGCAAGTTATTTTACAGTAATGGGTCTCAGTTTCTTCATCTGTATAATGAAAGTGATAATAATAATACCTTTCTCATGCAGTATTTTTTGAGAGAGAGCCTTTACCATAGCTTATAAAAGATTAAACGAGGTAATACCTGAGAAGCAATTAGGCAAGATTCTGGTATAGACAAAACATTCATTATTTCCAACTAATATCATTATTTCCAGCATCACACTTGCCAAAGTAGTGTGAAAAATTCACTCCAAGAAAGTCAGGTGAATCAGTCTGAGGAACAACCTGCATACAATTCATTGAATTTCAACTAACTAGGGATAGACTTACTGAATAGGATATATAAATTAATAGAAATTTTATTTAACTTGGTGTTACTGTTGACATTTAAGTTGTTTTCTCAGCTTCTCTAGAAAATGAAGCTCAGTTTTCATTTCTCATGTGTTACTTTGAGAAGTACTGAGCTCTGGCTTCAAAGATGTCACTCGGTTTCATGATGTGATGCAATTTACTGAATTAAGGCAATCCAGGGTGAGTCACTGCAAAAGCAATGCATCATCCAGGCAATTCTATCTTCTTAAGAAGGAGGCAGCAAGGCATAGCATTTCTTTCTGAGCTCCTCAGTTGTAGCTGAGAATAAAGGCAACTTAAAAAAAAAAAAAAAAACACCTGCTTCTGTCTGTATCAAATATTCTTACTCTAGTGCAGACAGAATACTAACAATGTAGATTCTGATGTCAGACAGACATGGCTTTAGATTCTGTCCCTGTCACTTGCCAATTGTGTGACCTTTCAGAATCTACTTAACCATTGTGCCACAGGAATGGCTGCTGTCCAACAAAGATGTATCCTTTTCTTTCATAGGGTAGAGCCTTTGTGGGGAAGCAGCTGGACAGCCAGCGACTCAATTTTCAAGCCTTTATTAAATCTAGAAAGGGCCATGTGAATGAGTTCTGGCCAAGAGAATGCGGGCAGAATTGATAAATTCCACTCCATGTCCTGGGCCCATAAAATCCCACATAATCCTCTGTGCTTTCTTCTCCAATCTTCCAGCTGGATATCAATGTCCAGGGCCACCACAACACCCTTGTGTTGAAGATGGTAGAACTTCTCTCAGCCTAGATTCCTGAATGACTATGTGTGTCACCTCCCTGCCACCACGAAAACCTTCTTTCCCTAGCATTGGGCTTTAAGAGAATGATACATAAACTTCTATTAGAAGAATCCACTGAGATTTCAGAGTTAGCTGTTACAGTATTTAGTATCACTTTAAATAATACACACTTCAAGCCTCTGTTTCTTCATCTGTAAAACAGGAAAGATAATAGTAGCTACGCAGAGTTGTGATAATTAAATAAGATGAGCCAGGTAAAGTACTTAGTACAGTGTCTGGAACCTAGTTAGTGCTAAAAAATTATTAGCTACTAAATTTACTTAAATGAACTTTTTTTCATTGCTTCTGAAATTGTTGTAAACAACTCCTTCATTATCAGCTACTTCTAGAATAAGCTGCTCTTAAACTGACAGTGATTCTCACAATCATGAGTTTCTCAGCATTGAAAAAAATACGGTACTTTTATTAAATATTCGAATTTTTACTAAATCCTCTGTCTCCCCTTTTGCTACAATATCTTTCTGATAACAGTCTATGCCTTTTTACAGCAATGTTAACCACTGTCATCCATCCTTAAGAATAACTTTTTGTTTGTGAACGAAAGAAGTAGTAAGATATACAAGCCTGCTGCAAGCAATTGACTCAGATCAACATACAGCCCTCAGCAAGTCCTCTGAGTTATTTTAAAGTGCCACACAAGAGATGCCACCTGAGATATTGCTCATCATTATGTATTAAGTGCCAACATATTCTTTAGTGCAGGACCTACCATACAGCAGGAGAGGCGGGTGAGCAAATCTTTTAGTTCCTGTCTGCTTCTGGCCCTGCACTAGCTAAATGTGGTTGTTGAAGCCCAGCCACCTGCGGCCAATGCCTCTTCATTTCAGAACTGATGAGAACCAGCCCTAGTATTATATTATCATGGAATGTCCTCTACTCTTCACAGTGTGGGTAAATGTAAGGCTAGGATTTATCTGCTGCCCTGAGCTGCATGTGCAGGAACCAGAATTTGAACATCAGGCTGTCTTCCAGGCTGACCTTCCTCTTTAACTCCTGCATGGGTTCTCAAACAGAACAGCTAGGTTTATGCACACTCTCTCCACTACCATCCCACTCCTATTCCTGGTTTACACCATACTTTAAAAAAAAAAAAAAAAAGTACTCTGCCCTAGAGCATAATGATCAACATCCTCATCATGATTGTTATCCCCATAGAAAGAATAATAACTACCTTAATGGGCATCATCTGTGTATCAGGAACTAATTGCTTCATGCCCATTATCTTTTTAAAAATTCATGATGAATCTTCAACATCAGCATTTTTATGCCCATTTTAGAGGTGTGGGAGCTGAGGCTTCAGGTGTTAAGTAGTTCACTAATAAAGACTAGAGCCAGAATCCATATCCAGCTTCGATTTTTAAGTGTGGGTGTGTGCTTTTAGCTGGCCATTTCTTATCAGGCTGAATCCCTGAATCTCTACCTATTTCTTACCAACAGGAGTAGACTCTGTGCCTTTACACAGGTGATTGGCTTAGGCTCTGCATTTGTTCAAACGGGCTGCTTTACTTCCTTGTACCAAAACTGTGCAAGTACTCCAACCTCTTTGATAGGAATTCATAAATGCTGACTAATCCCTAGGGACTCTATGAACACCCTAGCATCCTTTGGACATGGAGTTTTGACCAGCTGACCATTTCTGGAGGAAGAAGGTAGACAATCTGACTCCATGTTGGTTCCCTAAGCCCTGGCCTCACCACTCCCAACTTATACCTCTTCTGTAGGTCCTATAGTATGACAGCTCTGGTTCACATTCTCACAAGTTTTGATAAAACGTAATGAACAAAATAGCTATCTGGGATAGTATTGCTTATTATAAAGCAATTAATGAAGTCCTAAAACAATTGCTTAAGTGTTTATTTAAGTGCCTGTCTTCAGGCTGTTGACTCCTCAAAGCACAGATGGTATATGGAATTTTGAACTCCATAGATAAGGACCAAAGTCTATTAATGATCATTCGAAATGGAGCTAAATGAAAGATGTGACAAATTAATGATAAAATAATCAAATGCCCACCACAATCCGCCTTCAGTTCTGAACAGTGGACTGACAAATCCAACACTAGCTTGAACAGTTTCTTTAAAGCATGTAAACAGATTATAAAATACCAGGTGCCACATTGCATCTGTCCAATGTGATGGGGTTGTTTTAAGGACATGTCCTGGGCTCACCTGAGTCATGGGATCATGCAGAGATGAATATCATGGCAATCATAAGCAGCTGTGAGAGAAGCAGCACAGCAGAATGGGGAAGCCCACAGCCCCTGGAGCCAGGCGTGCCATGCTTTGTCACCTGCTAGCCACGTGACCTTGGGCAGGCAACTTACCCTCACTATATATTAGTTTCCTGGCCTGTGAGTAGTGGTTTATAATTGCATCTGCCTCAAGGCAGATTCATAAGGAATAACCAAGTGTAAATGGCTTTTGACAGAACCTAACATGCACTAAGTACTCAATAACTGTTAGCTGTTGTGAATAGTGCTGCAATGAACATACTCATGCATGTATCTTTACAATAGAATGATTTATATTCTTTTGGGTATATACCCAGTAATGAGATTGCTGGATCAAATGGCATCTCTGCATCTAGGTCTTTGAGGAACCGCCACACTGTCTTCCACAATGGTTGAACTAATTTATACCCGCGCCAACAGTGTAAAGGTGTTTCTTTTTCTCCACAACCTTGCCAGCATCTGTTGTTTATATGACTTAAAAAAAATACCCATTCTGACTGGTGTGAGATGGTATTTCATTGTGGTTTTGATTGCATTTCTCTAATGATCAGCGAGGTTGAGCTTTTTAAGAATTTCTTCTTCTGTCATTTATTTTAAAAAGAAAATGCAAAGAATAAAAGCTAAATACAGATGGGAGGACTATTGGAAGGAAGAGTGAAGTCAAGTTTAGAATAATTTTTTTTGTGTGTTTATATTTACTTTCTTGTGACTTGTTGAGCAACTACAGGAGCTGCGGGACTAGAACACAGGTTGCTGAATGGAATGTCTCTACAAGCACTGGTTTTAATTTAAAAAATAAAAAGGAATTTGTTTTCAAAAATCTGTTAGCTATTACAATGAGCCTTGTTCCCACACTGGCCTTTGACAGTCCCCAACACTCTCTCTACCTGCCCTGATCAGAAACTCTTATCATTTTTCCTGTTTGTTTTTTAACCTACTCTGCTGCCCATTTAAAACCTACTAAAATACTCCCTCTGGGTTCTTGGCCTCGCTTCTCAGTTTACTGTTTGTGTCTTGTTTTCTTTTCTTTCTTCTTCTTATTTATTTATTTTTGGTTAAGATTATCTGCTTGATAACATGTTAAAGGTGACTTGCATCACGTCAGGATCCCTCCTCCCTTCCCCTTCCAGGTAGCTGTGGTCCTAATTGTGGACAGACATACTCCAGTGTCCGGGCCAGATAGTAACTTTAATTTGCTTCAGTACTTTTCATATTCCATGTCCCTTCCCAAAGATCTATTTATTTGTGTTTCCCTTTGGTTTTCTGTGTCAGGTTGTTTCATTTATTTATTTGTATATGTCTTCCTCACTTGCTGCAGGTGCTCTAATCCAGATTCTCTAACATTTGGTTTACATTCCCCTATCTTTGCCCTAGGACTCCCAGAAACTTGGTCTTCTGTTAAGAGCATCCACTACCAGAGCAGCAACAAATGGTTACAGGAACTGGACAGCCACTGATCTTCAACGCCATCAGCTGATTAATGGCCTATTGAAAGAGTTCCTTTGAGAGTACTCTCTTATACTTGTCAACCCTTATGAAGTCTCTCGTATTTTCTGACTCATGTTTATCCCCTTTGCCAACATCTGACACTCTCTCTCTAACTCATGAGGTCTCTACAAATGAATATAGCTCCCTGTTAAGTTTTTGAAGTTGATATGAGACTTAGAACTTCTCAGTAATGGAATAAAGAAATGCATTGTTATACAAAGTCATTTTGTCTCTACCTAACAACATAAGGACTGTGCTATTGACTTGCAAAAGAAAGTCTGCCCTCATTCTCAAGCAGAAAATTGTCTCTGCATTTCCTATATAAAAGATGCTTTGTGTAATTAGAAGAAGGGATGAGAATGAATAGAAATTCAAAGTGCATTCTCTTCTTCTACATATCTTATTTTGTTCAGAGTATAAGAGAAGGACTTGGCACTTATCTTTGAAAGATGGTATGAAACTCGTCAATGAATTTTGAATATTCATCCATCAAGGATTCCATGTCTGAATGAACAACCTAGTTAAGATTTTATTCATGCATACTGAATGCAGCCTAAAGAAGCCCAATTCACAGCTATCACAGTTTATACCTCACTTACATCTTTCCTCTTCACCCTATGATACAATGCAGGACCTCCCCACACCATCACAAAAGAATAAATCCAAGATGTCTAAAGATAAAAAGTTGTATTTTTAATAGTTTTAAAATGTGAAATGTTGGGTGTAGTTAGTTTTTAAAATGTGTTTTTTTATTTTCTTGTATTGCAGGCTAAGAGTGACAATCTGAGTCTCTGGAATTTCCACTTGATCTTGGCCAGAAATTCCTTACAATTAAAGAAGAAAATTTGTGGAATCATCTGGCATAGTTTTTGGCACAGAATAAGTATTCAGTAAATGTTGTGTCTAAATCTGACATTCTCCTCAGCTGACCCAATAACAGAGGGATAGATTAGCCATCGTCCCCTCCTTTCCCCTCATTCTCTAAGACTTCATCAGCAGAGCTCCCAGGCCCATCCCATTCCATCCAGATGAAAGCTTTCAAAATGGTCTGGAAGCAGTGGCAGTAGACACAATTTCAAAGCCAAGAAAGACAGGTGAGTCAAGAACTAGAACTGGGCATGCTGCCCACATAGACGAAACAGGTACTTAAGTAGGAGATTCAGAAATCAAATAAGGCAACAGGGCATATCTCTATGACCTTTCAACATTCTTTTCAATTCTGAGATCTATGATTCCTCGATCCTTAACATACAAAGAAGGAAAAGGCTATTAACTGTTCATGGCGAATTTTAGTTTCCCACATCCTTATACTGGCAGATCCTTTAATCATTCACGAAGCAAAACCATAGCTGCAACTTCCTGAAATCATAATAGATTTCTCTTATCTATAGTATCCTGAAAATTTCACAGTCTGCTACCCTAACTATTTAATCTTCCAGCAACTTTCAGTTGCCCAGATGCCAAGACCTATCTTGAAACAGAGGAGAGAGAACTGGAATTGATGAATTTATAAAGCAGATACATGGAATCCTGCCCAGACAATGTCATGGAAAATGCTCTGTCATTGACTCTCAAATTCTGCAGTTAAAACAAGCTCCTTCCTCTAAACAGAATGTTCTACAATTACCACCTTGTACACAGTAGGTGCTCAATAAACAATGATTCCTATCTGTTTTTTTTTATTAAAGATATATTAGTTTTTATTTAATTTTTACTTTGTGGAGTTGATTATAATTGGTTGCAAAATATTTTCATCTCTATACTGATGTCCCTTCGCAATGTGACATTGCCATTCTTTTCATAAAGAAGTGGAATCTAGTTCTCTCCCCCTACATCTAACCTCAGCTATGTCATTTGCTTTGGTCAAGGGGATGTTAGGAAACATGACATTGGTAGAAGCAAGAAAAATGGATGCTCAATGTCACTTATACTCTTTTGCTGCTCTGAAACCACCTCTGAAGAAGCTCAAGCTAGTCTCCCAGAGAATGAGAGAATTAATGAAGCAGAAACAAGTTGCCCCAGTTGAGACCCAATAGCCCACCAGCCTGATGACTGCCAGACACATGAAGGAGATCATCCTAGACCAGTTAGCTTAGGTGGTCCACCAACTGCCTGCAGAACTGTGTGGCTAATGCACAGACTCATGAGCAATAATACAACATTCGTTACTTTAAGCTACTACCTATTCGAGTGGTTTGTTACCTGGCAATAGATAACTGATAAACCTTGTTTGACAGTTGCATCATCCACCACCTCCTATAAGCATTATAAGATTTACTTTTTCAAAATGGTCATACACCAGATGAAATATCCCTTTACTATATTTGTTAGTGTATTTATATATTGCTTCCTCTCATTGTGTAAAGAATTTAAAGCAGTTTACAACTAGAATTCACAAAATACAATAATTATAAATAGAAACAGTAATTGAAAGGAGGTAATAAAAATAAGATGAGAAATATTAAGATCAAATGAAGAAGAGCACAGAAATGTTGGTCATAAAGAGCTATATAATTTATGTAATTTATCTTTAACTGTGTCTCTTAAGATCCCTGACAGTCAAATGAAAAGCAAGTTACATTTTTTTCAACATCAGGAAAAGATAAGCATACCAGTTCTTTAGTAGAAACAAAATGTTCCTTGTATTGAATTTTGATAGGCAATTTTTTTTTTTTTTTTTGAGATGGAGTCTTGCTCTATCACCCAGGCTGGAGTGCAGTGGCGCAATCTCAGCTCACTGCAAACTCGGCCTCCCGGGTTCGCACCATTTTCCTGCCTCAGCCTCCCAAGTAGCTGGGACTACGGGCACCCGCCACCGCGCCTGGCTAATTTTTTGTATTTTTAGTAGGGAGAGGATTTCACCGTGTTAGCCAGGATGGTCTCGATCTCCTGACCTCGTGATCCACCCGCCTCAGCCTCCTAAAGTGCTGGGATTACAGGCGTGAGCCACCGCGCCCGGACGGCTTTTTTTTTTTTTTTTTTTAAAGTGGATTCCTCTTATACAAGACAGGAAATGACATGGAAGACAGAATTTTCCTAAACCAATCTAACAGCTAGCTTTAGTATGTAGTAACCTTCTAGAAAAACCAGGAGCATCACATGAATACAGAATTTCATGGACGTAATTCTTCCAGAGGTTACTGAAGTTAATCCTGTTTTAAATTTTTCAGGACTGTCAAAATGTATGTTCTCTGCTGTGAAGCATGATAGCTTTTGGAATCAATAATCAAAAGAATCTTTGATCACTCAGTAAAGACTTTGGTTTCCTCTTTCAGGAAAAGCTCAATTTCAGTAGTTTTGTCACTGCAAAATGTGAATCTCTCGATAATGTGCCCAGTTCAAAAGTAGCAAAATTAGAACCTGAACTCAAGATCCTTCTGATCCCAAAGTTTATGACTTAAAAATAGATTCAATGGTGTTATCAGTGATTAAATAATTAATTGCTGGCTTAAATAAACCCAGTTCCTCATGGAAGATAATACACTTGTATTTTAATATGAGATTTCAACATCTTAAAGTCAAGATGTGCATAAGATGGGAATTTCTAGTGCTTCAGCCAATCTGAGAAGAATAGATGAGGGAGAAAAAAGAGAGAGGTTGAGATTTTCACTGAGATCTTCTGTCAGCCCTCTAATGGCAGCATTTGGATCTATGCAACCAGCATTCTGCATCTTCTCTGTCCAACACCACTCAACCAGTGGGGCAGGCCGACTTCTAGAACATGTATGTATCAGCAAATGCTATATCATAAACTGCTGGAGAGATGGAATTTGCCATTTTGGCCCCATTTGGATTACTGACCCACATTTAACTTACAAAATGAATAAAATGCTAGTATTTTGATTTCTCTGAAAATGGTTGTGCTACGTAGTCAAATATAACACTTAACTTTTGTGTGTGTGTGCCCTCGGTAAGAGTATAGTGGATTCACAAAGTCTCTGAGCTATACCTCTGGCCTGATTATTTAATAGCTAATAAATAATTACAAACCTAGAGACAAGATTTTCCAAGTACTTGAGGCCTCAGAATCCACCAGCTATTAATCACAACCAGCCCATTTTCTAATTATCATTTTGGAATGGGCTGTTTGCTCTAAATTTTTTTAATGACCATGGAAACCAGAGCCACACATACATTAGAAAAGAAATTTCTATGTCTGCCTTCATGCACTTTTCATAATGAAGACAACCAAGATGTGGTGCTAATTCTATTCTGAATACATTCATGTGTTCAGTCATCCACGGAAATGGGTCCTGTTGAAAGAAATGTCATTTGAACCAATAATTGACCCTTTCAAATACCAGCATGAAAATTGCTTATGACACAGTTAGAGCCTATGACCCCATGAATATCCATCAAGAAGTGGACCATTAATAAATTGTACTACATTAAGTACACTGTTTCTAATTGGATTGTTTGTTTTTATAACAGATAGCTGGTGTCATCAATGGGGAATTAGCTGATTATAACAATATTGTCCTTTCTGATGGAATAAAATTCAAAATAACAATGGGTTACTATTAATATAAGTTTATCATATACAAAACACAATATTAAGTATTTAATATGTTATCACTCATTCATCAAATATTTATAGAATTAATATATAGCATTTTTCTATGCTTTAAAATAAGGTCATAAACCAAATGCAGTGCTTACTCTTAAGAAGTGGAACTTACAGCTGCAAAGAGAGGCATTAAATAAGTAATTGTTACCTTACTTAATGCTCACAACAATACTGTGTTTATTTTCCCAATATTTACAGAAATAAGTAATACTTAGAAAAGTTAAATACCTCTCCTAAGGTCACTGTTGGTAAATACAGTTAGGATTTGAACCCAGAAGCTTCCGACTTTAATGATTTTGCTCTTAACTACATCATTAAATTGCTACTCTCTATGTATTTGTATCATTTACTAGATACTTCACTAACTTGGTTCTTTTACAAATTTTCTAAACACTTTTTCCCCTTTTCCTTAGCCCATTCATTCAACCCAGCCAGCATCAAATATGTGTTGCGTACATTCCAGGCACTGGGGATACCATATACTTCAATGAGTGCACTCAGTGGTAAACACTGTGCTAGGATTTATCCATTAGCACAGTGTTCATCAGTTCATTTGACTCCATCCCCAGGACACTTTTTGTTCCTCCTCTTACATTAAATGAAGGAATATCTTTCTATGTCGAAGTAACACCCAGTTTAGCTTGTATCGACATAACATGATTTAACAGATGCTTATGAATGAGTGCTAATGCCATTTAGCACATGCTTCTGGGACTTTCAACAATTAGGCAACATTTCTTTTCACGGTAATTTCTTTTAATCCATACTTGTTTTGAGTTCTGGATGACTTCAGGTGCTAAGGGAGAATACAAGTACTCTAGGATTCTTGGAGATTATCTATTTCATTATTCTCTGCCTTTCTAGTGTTGATTCATAGAGGTGGTTACTTGTTGAAAGAGCTCTCATAGAATTAAAGAGTTAGCTTTTTTTTTTTTTTTCAGAGTCTCACTCTGTCACCAGACTGGAGTACAGTGGTGTGATCTCAGCTCACTGCAACCACCACCTCCCAGGTTCAAGCTATTCTCCTGCCTCAGCCTCCCGAGTAGCTGGGACTACAGGCTTGTGCCACCATGTCCAGCTAACTTTTGTATTTTTAGTAGAGATGGGGTTTCACCATGTTGGCCAGGATGGTCTCGATCTCTTGACCTTGTGACATCCCAGCAGTTTCAAAACTTGGCTATGGATTATAATAACCTATGGAGATCATTAAAAACAGACACCTGGGTATAGCTCAATGGACCAGACCAGAGAGCCAAGAAACAGATCTGTGCATGTATGGTAAAGAAAAAAAAGGGATATATTAAGTTTCATCAAATTAAAAATACTTACTCTTTGAAAGACATTATATTAGTTTGCTAGGGCTGCCATAACAAGATATTATAGACTGGGTGACTTAGGCAACAAAAATTCATTTTCTCACAGTTCTGGAGGTTAGAAGTCCAAGAACAAGGTATTAGCATGCTGGTTTCTCCTGAGACCTCTCTCTGGCTTGCAAATGGATCCTTCTCAGTATGTCCTCACATGGTCTTTCCTCTGTGAACATGAATGCCTGTGTGTTCACATTCTTCTTTTCATGAGTCATCAATCCGATGGAATTAGTGCCTACCTTATGGCCTCATTTTAACTTAAGCACTTTTTTAAAGGTCCTATCTCCAAATATGGTCACATTCTAAAGTCCTGGGAGTCAGGGCTTCAACACAGTAATTTTGGAGGGATGACACGATTCATCCCATAACAGAAAGTATTAAGAAAATTTAAAAGGCAAATACTGACTGGGATAAAACATTAATAGTACATGTATCTCACAAAGGATTTGTATCCAGAATATATAAAGAACTTTAAAAACTCAATAACTGACCGGGTGTGGTGGCTCACGCCTGTAATCCCAGCACTTTGGGAGGCCGAGGCGGGCGGATCACAAGGTCAGGAGTTTGAGACCAGCCTGGCCAACATGGTGAAACCCCATCTCTACTAAAAATACAAAAATTAGCTGGGCATGGTGGTGCGTGCCTGTAATCCCAGCTACTCAGGAGGCTGAGGCAGGAGAATTGCTTGAACCCAGGAGGCAGAAGTTACAGTGAGCCGAGATCGCACCACTGCATTCTGCCTGGGCGACACAGCAAGACTCTGTCTCAGGAAAAAAAAAAAAAAATCTCAATAACAAGAAGACAAGTTAATAAAATGGGCAAAAAATTGAACAGACATATCACAAAAAAAGATATACAAATGGCCAATAATGGCACAAAAATATATTCAGCATCATTAGCCATAAAGAAAACAAAAATTCAAACTACAATGAGATTCCACTACATACTTCATCAAATGGCTAAAATTCAAAAAGACCAACAAGGTCGAGTATCAGCAAAAATGTGGAGCAACTGGAATTTTCACACACTGCTTGTGGGAACTTTAAACTGGCACAATGACTTTGGAAAACAATTTGGCAATTTCGTATGAAGTTAAATAGATACCATACAGGGGGACAATTTCAGCCCTAGGTATTTATCCAAGTAAAATGAAAATGTCCACACAAATACTTGTATATAAATGTCCATAGCAGCCTTATTCATAATAGTCAAAAATTTAAAACCACCCATCCACCCATATACCCACCAACAAGTAAATGGATAAACAAACTGTAAAATATACAGACAACAGAATACTACACATAAATAAAAAGAATAAACAACTTGTATACCTGGGAACACAGATGAATCTCAAAATCATTATGCTTAAGGAAAGAAACCAGACACAAAGAGTTCACACTGTAGATTCCATAGATCATATTCTAGAGCCACAAAAACTAATTTACAATGACAAAAAGCATACCAGTGGTGGTCTGGACCTGAGAGGGGAACAACTGACTACAACAACATTTTTGTAACTTCCAAGGAAGTTTTTGGAGTTATATAAATATTGTACATCTTGATTTCAGTGAGTATATGGGTATATACATTTGTCAAAATTCATCAAACTTTGCACTTGAATGGGTGCTCTTAAAGTATGTTAATTATAACTCACAGATTTCTGGATCTAAATTCAGATCTACTAAATCAGAATTTTTGGGAAAAGGGCCTAGGAATGAGTTTGCTTGTTTGTTTATAAGAATCCCTTCCACAGGAGATTCTGATATAGTTGTGTGTAGGGGTGATAATATGGTCCAACCAGTGCAGGCATCCCTGTACCACGCTGCCCTCAGATGGCCATGCGACTTCTGCTCGGTGCCCACCACACCTCTACTCCCTCTCCTCTCTAGCTGGAGCTCACTCTCTTGTGTGGTAGCCAATTCTATTTTAGAACAGCTCTTTTTCTCACTATGGCATGCACCTAATCCTTGGTCATGTGACTGCTAAAGCAGTAGATTTCTATGGCCCTTTGCTTTTCTCTGTTGCCTCTCCTCTGACAATTCAGGGCTGCTTTAGGAGTAGATAAAAAACAAGGGGTCCAACCAAAGTGAATACAACACCTCTTATATGTTTACACTAATGTATCCAATTAGCATGCACTGACTCACCATTTCCATGTCAATGGGCTAGATGCTGGAGACGGAATAAAGAATAATATTTATAAAGATGTCCCCAGTTCAGGACATGTGCTGGATGTAGGACATCTACATGTGAGGGGGTGATTTTAGAGAAAAACAAGTAGATAAAGACATGTAATCACTTTCAGCTGGGCTTAATGCCCATGAGCATTTCGTTTCTGTCCATGGCCAAAATTAGGGCTCTAAGCTCTTTATATTGAAGGCATCAAAAGATATCTTTACAGGCTAGAATGCAATCACTTATACAGTCTCATTGGCTCTAGTGTCTATTTTTACCATTCTCTCCTCTTTTCCCCCAGATGTTCTCAATGATCTTGGTGGTCTCTGTCCCACAGGAGCACCCTACTTAGACCTGCTTTTTCCCCTTGAACCACAGTCTGAATCAAAGTCCCAGGCCCCACTGGCTGGTAAAGCAAAGTCAACTTGACAACAGTACTGTGAGAAAGTGAACAATGCTTCTATAGAGGTAGAAGCAAATTATTCCGGGAGCACTGAGCCAGATTACTTCAGTTTACAAATTATGTTTCACATATATTATCTCATCTGAGCTGACCTGGGACTGATAACAATAGTTGTCACCATTTATTGAATTCCTACCATGTCTAGATAAGATGTTGTGCTAAGTGTGTTGAACTTTTTAAACCTCATTTGATTCTTACCACAAATTGTATGATGTATGTAGTATGTTATTCTCATTTTACAGATGTGGAAACTGAGGCTGAGAGAGATTAAGTAACTTTTCCAAGGTTAAATAACCAAGAAGTGACAAAACTGGGATTTGGATGCAGTTATACATGACTTCAAGGCCTATAATCTTAATTACTACTGTCATTAATGACCTTAGTTTAATAATACCCTGTTTTCAAAAATAATAGGTTTTTATTTTCCTTTCCATGTTGATCCTAAAGTGGTTTACAGAACCCCAGGAGGAATTATTTAGGGAGGACTCAACTAAATTAAGATCATGATATAATCTCAGATCCCCCTAAAAATTCATTAATGTAAAGGTACTTGGTATCTCCAGGTAATTCTCTTCACTGTACTATTCACTAAGCATGACCTTCTCCTGCCCTTCAGGCCTCGTCTCCTTCTTCTATGTTCCAAACATCCAACCCTGCATTGCAACCCATTACAGGATATCTTCCCTGTGTGAAGGATAATAAAGAGTTAATCAAAGATTCCTTAAAATGAGAAGTCCAACTTCCACTAGCTCCATGGCCAAGCACAATCTCCACAATCACCGTGATACCCAGCAGGGTAGCAGCCTTGCAAGATCTTTGGTTCATGGGAAGAGGGCCTCCTTTCTATGTTTCATGTTCCAACAAGATGGACCTCCATCAGAGTTAGACTCCTGGTCCTGGCCTCTCTCTGCCTACCTGCACTTTCTCTAGGAGGGAAGTAAATGTTTGATTTGGAACTGTACTGTATGTGGCTTAGCCCCTTTTAGGATCTTCTTGGCATCTGACTGCCTGGAAGAAACATGCATTTTGATCTGCTGTCTGGGTCATGAATAGGTATATTGGAGTAGGCCCTGCCCCTATATAGGCACAAGATTAGGCCTGTGATTTTCCAGTTTTGTCCTTGACTAGGTAGGTAAGATGACTTCTTGGGAATATATTAATAAGGCCATTTTTGCCACACACATAAGCTACTTATTTCAATTTAAGATACTTGTGTGGCATGTAATTTATAAAAGATCAATATCCTCTATTAAGAGATTTCTACAACTTTAACTGATAAATCTTCAAATCTCAGTAGCATAACATGAAAGCAACTAATTTCTTGCTCATGCAAATTCCAGTCTCTGCTTGGGAAGGCTTCCCTTAACTCAGTAATACTCCGGGTTGCAGAGGCTCTGCTATCTTTAACACTTGGCTTCCAAGATCTCCCTAATCTATAGTAGCTAACTAGCAGATGGGAGAAGAGAAAGGGTAGCAGATCACAGAGGAGGCTTTTCTTGGACAGGCCTGAAAGTTGGCATGCCTCACTTCTTCTCACATTCCATTATCAGAAGCTAGTCACAAAACCTCACCTAGCTGCAAAGGAGGATGGAAACAGTCTAGTTTCATGCCCAGAAGGGAAGAGGAATAGGTTTGATGAACAATTAGCCACTCTGTACTACATATCCAGAATATATAAAGAAATCCTTACAGACAAATAAGAAAAAGCCAACAATAACCTAATAAAAAGTAGGTAAAAGACAAGAATAGGCATTTCACATGAAACGCAAATAGCCAACAAATATATCCAGAGATGTTAACTCTGTTAGTATACAGAGAAATGGAAATTAAAGCCACATTGAGATATCATTTTATACCCAACAGATTGGCAAGATGTAAAGACTCTTATAATGTCAATCATTGGCCAGGATGCTCAGTGTAGCCGACACTACCAGTGCCTGGCCATCTTCTTTGGCTCACCCTAGATGTCTCCTGCCATCAGTATTCATGTGCAGGCTTACAGAAACAATTCTCATCCAACAAGGGATAGGATACGGTGATTAAACATGCCAGCTTCCTTAAAGGATCCCCAGAGAGAATGAGCCTCAATTGGCTATACACAGTATTAATCATCCATATAACTTTTCCTATAACTTGTATGGACTTTCCTCTCTTCTTTAGCTCTGCTGTCCGCAGTGCTTTCTGAGTTCACCCTCCAGAAAAACCTATTTGTACCCAAATTCTTTTCTCTGGATCTGCACTTGGGGGAAGACAAACTAAGACTGCATAACAGGAATTCTCGCTCTTCTCACTGCTGATGGGAGTGTAAATCTGTAGAAAACCTTTTTTTTAAAAAAAAAAAAAAACAATTTGTTATTACTTAGTGAACTTGAAAAAACTAGCTCAGAAATTTTATTCTACGTATATTCCCAAGAGCATTTTTGCACTAATATACCAGAAAACATGTATAAGGTTTCACAACAGCATTATTTGTACTAGCAAAAATCAGAGTGAACTACATAGCAGGTATCATGCTGGGATTCTAGATATAACAAGGAGTTTGTGGGATTTCTAAATGTTTAGAAATCCAACCTGAAATTCAACCCTTTGCCTCCATAAAGAAGACCTCATTTTCTTTTTATTCACTCATTTCTTCATTCCCTCAACAAATGCTGAGTGTTTTCTGGGAGCCAGGGAGCTCTGTAGGTGAATAAATCAAAGGCTCCTCAAGGAACCCAGAATCTAGTAATGGTCAGATGGAGAGCAGTGGATAAAGTAACCAGGCTGAGTGCTGGCGTAAGGTCAGACATGGGAGTTGTGTAATTTGGAGTTTAGGAGTGAAAATTCTGCATCAAATAGATTTAGGTTTGAACTCATCTCAGCATCTCCTTGGTAATTTTGTCTCCTTGAGTGCAATCTTAGCCTCTCTGAGCAGCAATTTCCTATGAAATGTGTTAACAATCGTACAACATAAGGACTAGGCAGCTAATGAATATAAGTCCTTAGCATGGGCTTAAACATTGTACACATTTAATAAATGCTGACTACTTCTGGGGAACAGGCCAAGATAGTGATGAGGGGGAATTGTCAGGGGAATGAAGAAAGGCCTTAACAACATACACCCCCCAAAATGATGGCTATTCAAGGACATAAGTGAGTAAAATTGGGAATGAGAGCTCAACTTCCTAATAATTAGACTTTGGGGTTAAGATTATCAGTTGGTTTGGGGAAAATAACTCTCAACATGTGAAGTTTTAATAAACCTATGGTATTTTTTCTATCATAAGCAGCTTTTGATGACTGTTAAAAATATTAACGTCTAAAATGTTTTGCCCTTTTTATGTTAATACAATCTTCTGGGTGGAATTTTATTTTTCCATTTTTACAGTTTTTCATTGTCTATTTATTTTTCCATTTTCATTTTGGGTGATGTTTTTTGGTTAAAAGTCTTCATGATAATGCAGTCCCTCTTAGCACCTATATTAAACATTTACTATCTGCCTGGGTCACAGTTAGCCCAGGATTGAGCCAAAGTGTGTTCTTTCCCTAGTTACCCAGACAAACTATTCATTTCAACTACTCCACACAAAATCAAATTCCATCTATCACATCTTTCCATTCCCTTCTTTGGCTTTGTCAATAATGTATACATGTTATAAATTTAGCTGGGAAACTACTTTATTTAAACCTTCTTAAGGGTAAATATTGAGAATTGCGTATAGAGTAAGATCAAGCCATGTACACACCATGGATTCAAACTGCAGCCCCACAGAATCTATCTCTATATGTCTTGGAGTCACTACCGAATTGTTACCCAGTGCTGTTTTCTTAATGCTAAGAAACCTTAAGGTTTTCATCTCTTCTCTACAGTCTGTCACCCAAACCCCTCCCCAAAGCTTTTTCAAGTTTCTAGCATCCCACAGTCATGCTCCCATATCCAAACCTGCATGTAGCAATCTTGAAGGTTATTTGGTACACTTAATCATCTGGCTTCATCACTGCCATGAATACTGCTCGAACTGGGGTAGTTAATAACCACTCAGGGTCTTTAACTTGTTCATACTGGCCATAGTCTTTTTATTCTGAAATTTTATACTTAACATGCTGAGTGTCAGGACCGGAATTGGAGAACAAAATGAATGAGATTCTGATTCCCTCTGACATACCTGCCCAGAGGGTCTGTCTTCTGTCTTTGAAAGTCTATTTTTGAAAGTTCTGGCTATCTCCTTTGTATACCCTGTTCTAGCCTGGTTGAGGATGCTTCAAACTCACTTAGCATATTTGCACCTTTCCTTTCTTCTTGTCTAAAATTATGTCTTGCAAGCTAACACAAAGGTGACTATGTCAGAACTCCTTCCCTCTAGGAGTTAACCCTCTGGTAACAGACAAGGAAACACATGGTGATGATACTGTGCCATCAAGACCATATCACAGAGCGCTGTAGAATGACAAAAGGAAAGTGTGGAGAACTTCTTAGTGGGTATGATGCCCAAAATGTCTTTTGTATGACAAGTGAGCTCACAAAGAGAAGCCAGGTCGTTGGGAAAAGCCATGGCAGCCCTCCCCTCCTCCACGAGAAATATCCTGGCATTCATTCTCTGGGTGTTACCTAATTCAGTGCATGCTCACCCTCAGAGTTTTGTCAGCTAGAACCTCAGTTTCCAAGGTGTTGACAAGCTACTAAAAACAGTGAAACACGCACTAGAAATGTTTCTTTAAGTTTTACAAAACATTCCAGATGAATTTCTGGTAATGCTGATAGTGACTGCCAATTAGTCCATGAATCACAACTATTACTCCTGGCACCTTGGCAGTGAGGATATTTCTGGGCCAGAGCTGGATAATCTCTTCAGCCCATTTGTAATAATGGAGGAGTCAAGGAACCACTGAAGTTCACTAAAGCCACAGGAGCATTACATGAACTGTTGAGGTAAATGACCCTCTGTGAATTCAGATAGAATTGAAAGTAAGGACGACGTGTACATATGGTTACCAAAATATTAGTATTGTTACTATTCGAAGTTAGATTGGAACATGTATGTGTGTGGCACAAAATGGTATTAATACTGCACCCAAAAAGTCACCTATTACATCAGTCTTACTGAGAAATCACAGCCTACTCTACAAGGGCAGAGCCTACCCCAGTAAATCTATTCATGGCCCAGACAGCAGATCAGAATGTATTCTTTCCTGGTGGACAGACACCAAGAAGATCCTAGAGGGGGCTAAGCCACATTCAATGCAGATTCAAATTGAGAAGTCACTCTTCCTCCCAGGATCAGAGTGGGCCAGGGCTAGGAGTCTAACTCATAAGATTTGTTGCCTACATATTTATTTATCTGTCATAAATGTAAAGTGCTCAGACAAAGCAGCTCTTCCTTAATCTCCTTTTTATTTCCAGTGCTCAGCTCTGTGCCTGACACATAGTAGACACAAAATACTTAATCATTGAATTAATTAATTTCAGAACCTAAAATTTCCAATTCTAGAAATGTTAATATTCTACTACTTCCCCCAATTATGTTGCCTTGATGCTACTATTTCATCCTACTCTTCATTTCTTCTTCTCACCCTACTCAGGATTCTGAATCCATCCTTCTTAGAATATTTCCTCTTCACCCTCACATAATTTATAAACCTATTATTATGTGCTTTAGTCTTAGAACAACATTAGCCTTAGAAAATAGTGATAATGGAATTCTAATAGGAAAAAAATGAAAACAATTACTGAGAGGGCTTATAGTTTGTATCTTTGTGCTTCTTTCTGAAAAGAAAAGAGAGGGAGGTATGGGAGGTAAAAGAGGCTGGCCTTTGAGGTATGTGAGGGGACAGAGCTCTTGGAGAGATTGGAATACCCATCATACTAATTACAGGGGCAGAATACCCCAGCTGTTGCATGCAGGGACCCTACATCCAGACTGCCTACGTCAAAATTCTCAGTCTTCCACTTACTAGTTGTGACCCTGGGCAATTTTTTTAAACTTTCTGTGACTCAGTTTCCTTACCTTTAAAATAAAGGTAATAAAAAGAATTTCACATGGTTGTTGTGAGAGTAAGTATATATAAATGCTTAGATTAGCATCCAATACACAATAAGCACTATGTAGGTGACAGCTATTAATATTACTTAAGGGTAGTTCCCAGGAAATTTAGGGAGTAAATAGAATGAATAATATGGATATGGAACTAGGTATAGTGTGTACAAGGAGTCACTTCAAAGACACACAAGTTGTCCTAGCATGCCAAATGTTTGGCATCTATGTTCTCACTACCCTCACCTATGTCTATGATAGTCATTTCATATCAACTATGGAATTAACTCTCTCTGAGCCTAGACACAGCTTCATAATTTTACTTTCAATACTATCCCAGGCAGCTACTTCCAATCAAAGCCAAAAAATATGATGAAAACTATTTACTGTCCCTATCGGAGGCCAACTACAGGGTCAGTCATCAGGGAGGTAACTATAATCTGACTTTGGGTTAAGACTCTTGGAGGCCAGATGCAGACCAAATGGGCTACCTGGTCAAGGGGACTTTCTATTTATAACCCAATCCCAGTGAAGTTCCATCACTAATAAGAAGTCAAATCATATTCTCAAGCAAGTAACAAGGGAAACTTCCGTAAGGATTACATGACAGTGACACCAAGACTCAAGTGCCTACTCTTCTGAATAAGCATGCATGAGTAGTTCTTGAAAACAAGAAACAGTGAAAGTGCCTAATAGGCTACATCACTTGGTTACTTAGCTCACTTTCCAGTCCTGGGGCCAGATCCTCAAGGTTTTCTTTTCAAAAATTCTACCGCCCTTAATGTTCTCACTTAACTGGTCTTCTCAAAAATGTCTATTTAGAGGAGAACAGATCCAGAGCGTTGATGGAAATTAGGGAGGTCATTAAGATTGCTTGGGCAGATTAAATTGGGTGTGTTGGAGATTTGAACCTCTCTTTTTAGGACTAAAAGGAACTACAGCTGCCTTTGTCAAGTTGGACAGCCTTATGTATTAAAGTGTTCATCTGTTCTGTGTCTGCTTTTCCACATCTAGACCACATGGTAGAATAAACATATATTGTAACCAAGCTCTAAACCCAAGGACGAAAGCCCATCATCCTGAAGACTCAAGGAAACTAAATGTTCCCCAAAAGTTTCCACTTAATTCCTATCCCTGGGGTGAACTATGCATCTGGAGGCATTGACACAGGAGGGGAAATCTGACCCTAGAATCTAATGGGAAATGAGTGGTATTCTTTTCATCCTTAAGCATTGCAATGGGCTGACTGTGCACATCATCTTACATTTCTCTTAGCTTATATATCCTTCTCACTGCTGACTCATTTTCTGAATTAATGCCCACCAGACATCACCATGGGATACCCCAAAGGAGCAAGGGATGAGAACTCTTCCTTCAGATGCTCCAATTTGGGAAACTTCCAATTACCAGCTCATCCCGTTGTTCAACAACATTTGCAAGTGATCACCTCTAGAGGGAGCTAACCCCACTGTCTTATTTCTTAATGTAGTAGGCAAGGAATTGTTAAATATGGAAATTTTTCAGTATCCAAGATTTGATAAATTACTGGGCATTACTATCTGTCTCTACACTAGCCCTATAATGATGCCCGAGGGCAGTGATGTGGGAAGGCAATTCATCCATGAAGGCAAAGGAGGAAGCTACTTGCAAAGAAGAAAGGCTTGTAATTTTCCTCAGCTCATAAACACCAACTGTAGGAAAAAATAATGGCTGCACTTTGCTTTCCTAAATTGTTCTTCAAAGGGATACTGTTTTCCTCTTCAAAGTTCCCTTTTCTTAATCTTAGTATATGTAATTGCACCTTAAAAAAACATTCGCAGTTATGGTGGTAGAAAAGGAAGGCCATAAAGAGCAAAGAGGGGATTGCACAGTCTGATTTGACCTTCAGAATTTATCAATCTTGTAAGACACTTTCAACTTCACACTGAAGTTTCCTCTGAGATGCAGACATTTGGGCTGGTGGGCTCTAACCAATGCAAGGCTAGGAAACAGCTATATGGAATCTGCAACTCTTAGATATTTTGTTAAGACTTGGCTGGTTCTCTGCAATATTTTCATGTTTTCACATAATACTTGGCTAAAAAGAATAGTAATTAATGAGCACCAATAGAATCAGGTAGAAAAAGTATAGCTTCAGGCTGACAGCTGACATGCAAACCACTGTTCTCTGCAGGTAAATGGGGCGCCCAAATTACAGCCTGGGAAGGAGAGAAACAAGGAGGTGATACTGCCAGCCTGCTGCAGCTCTGAAATCCCAGAGGCATCTGGGTTGATACTGTACAGCAATGCCAGAAGGAGTGCGTGGGGATGGCAGAGAGGCTCCTGGAGGCCCAAACCTTCAATGAAAGGAACTGAGTTGTTTTACAGTTTCCAAGGCAGGATAAATAGCCAGAATAGAAATAACCTCCTTTACCTCTTCTCAAACACCTCCACCCTCAACTGTACAGGGCTTATCAGGCTGAAGACTTGGGGCCTCAGCCTATGCTAAAAAGGAACCCCTTGTGTCCTAATTAGTGAACTGAACAAGCTTAAAGGATGACTGGGATCAGGGGATTAAAAGAAAAGAGTGGCTAAGGGACTGTATTTCACCTGCCATCACCCTGAGGCCAAAAAACGTATTAGGAAGAAAAGACATTGGAACTAAAGCAAATCCAAAATGGTATGTCTCAGCCCAAAAATATCTTGTGAAAACTGCAGTGACCTCTAAACAAAAATTGAAAACCATATAAGATGATAAGATTCTTAGCTGGGATCCTGGGAGAGTCACACTTGCATCACAACAATGACCTCCCAGCCAGGGTCACTGCCACTAGTCACCCTTCTCTGAGTCCATCCTGCATAATGGCGGCAAAATCATCTTACAGAATTTTACCTTGATCATATTATTATCCCTGCTCAGGAAAAGTAAGATGTATACTTGCTGTAACTCCTAGAAAGTTAGCTCCATCTATGTAGCTGTCCTTAGTCCTCAACATAGAACCAAGCTCAGGTCAGGATATGTTCCCTTAATCTTGGACCAGGAAGTCATAAGGAGGCCCAACCAGAGCAGTAAGAACATGTGCTTCAGGGTCCAAGAGACTTGCTTCCAGTGCCAGGTCTGCATTTGACCACTGGCAGATTGTGTTCGCATTTTCCCTGCCCCATCAAATTTAATTTTCCCAGCCCCATCTGTAAAACAGCTATAATACCAAACCTCACAGTAGCTGTCATGAGAAAATGACAAACTGTGCCTAAAATGCCCAGAATTATACAACCTGGCACTTGCTGAAAATTCGTTGACAAGATTTTTTGCTTATTAATCATAATGTTTTCCAAATAGTCTGTGATTTGCTCTTTGTGCTTTGATGTTTAAAAATTAATTTTTAAAAAGGAGGCAATTGTATTACCCTATTAAAACTAGGGAACAGCAAAAATGTGTCTTGGAAAAACAGGCCAGATTCTGATGAGGGAGGATAAGGCTTAGAGAAGTTCTAAGGGCAGGTTACAGCTATATTTGTTAGCTGATTTCTTTTTGTTTGCAAATTCAGCACACAAAATCTTCCTAGCTGTCCTCTGCCTTTTCTATGGCATCCTAAACCATTCTAGGACCTCAAATGACTATAGTAATAGCAGCACTACAAGAGGGCTAAAATAGAAGGCAGGAGCCTCAACACACACAAAAGCTTACTCCACAGAAAGTTCTGATATTGAAATACCACTGTGTTGGGTCCATAGTTCTTGCTTATACAGTTCATATTTTCTTTAAACTGTCATACAACGTGACTAGGTTGACAGCATACAGCTGGTTTTACACCTTTGAAGTTCTTCATTAGAAGCCATATTTCACATGAACACAGCTTAGAGCCATATTGTGAAGATACCATGTGAGCTGTGCATGAGGCTGTGTGGAGAGCTTTGCCAAGCATGATATTCTGTGTTCTGTGTTTCTGCATGCTTTGTATCCTAGAAGCTAAACTCCCATGTGGCTGTTCCAGTTTCTTCAAGGGATGAAGTTAAGTTTCCATCTTTAAAAAAAAAGCAATTCATAAAGGAAATGAATTTGAAAAGGAGATTACACGGTGGTCATCATCTTGACACCCAATTTCAAATGTCTATTAATCTCCAGGGCATAAAAGACACAGAAAATATCTTCAGGGTATAATAAACGCAGAAATGATAACATCTAAAGAATAGAAGAGAGCAAACATAGGATCAGAACAAGAGACTATTTTAAGAAAACAGAAGATGACTGATAAGTGGAAATGGTAGATTTGTTCTATTGAAAAATACCAGTATATTCTGGAAATAACAGGAGAAGAAATAATGAAGAAGTTTCATTACTATACGTTTTCAGAAGCAAAGCAGCACAATCCAAAAGAACTCTCCTCTTAACTTTGTATATAATATAGAACAGTAAATGACTGCTGCAAAGGAAACAAAAATACAATAATTTGATAAAATGAATATTTTAGGGAGAAAGAGAGGAAACTTTCACCATTAGGAAACCAAACATCTCTTTCTGCAGCTGAAAAGACCTAGTTTTCAAGTGGTGAGGGAAAATGAAAAATAACCTCATTTAACTAAGTACTCATCTGTTTTTTTTGTTTTTTGTTTGTTTGTTTGTTTGTTTGTTTTTGCACCTCACAAACTGATCCAGTCAGCAGAAAGGACTATGGGTGTTTTTGAGTCCAGAGTCCACTACATCATAAACACAGGGTTGTTTTAAACCAACACTGTGTGGAGCTATTGCCTTAACAGAGCCTGATGGTCAAGGCCTGAAACCTGGCTCTGACTCAGACTAGGAAACAAACACGGTAGGCTTCAGAGCATGCCATGCACAGAGAATTAAACAACACCTGGGAGAGGGCTCAAATTTTCAAAAGGAAACACCTTCAGCAATTTAAATCATTAGTTTAGCAAAGTCTAGTAAGAGAAGAGGCTTTTAGGAAACTTCTCAATAAACTTTATAGACCCAAATTAAATAGGTTGATATTAGAACCTTGGGAAAGATTCAGAATATCCTAGCCACTTACAATATTTCTGCCAACACCTTTTATTCCTCTCTTGCTCCTTCTTCTTAAATGCCTCTGGTTTCTTACAACCCCAGTACTCAGTACTAAGCACTCTGGACCTTCTCCACATTACCTTATGTGCATCCATTCTTTTAAATACTTGTTTTATTTTACAGTTAGTGTCTTTTGTGTCCTCTCCTGCAGATCTTTGCTTTGTCTGAGGTCACAAAGATATGCTCCCATGTTTTCTTCCAGAAGTTTTATAGTTTTAGCTTTTACATTTAGGCTCCATCTTGAATGAGGCTCCATCTTGATCCACCTTGAATTAATTTACGTATATAATAAGACATAGGGGTAAATGTTTATTTTAGCCCAGTTGCTCAAGCACCATTTGTGGAGAAGATTTTACTCATTGAATTAACTTGGCACATTTATTGAAAATCAGTTGACTCTATATATGTGGTTTTATTTCCAGACTCTATTTTGTTCTGATGATGTATGTGTTTGTTTTTATGCCAGCACCACACTGCCTTGATTACTGTGAAATTTATAGTTATCCACTCTTAGTTTTAACACATTACTTGATGCAGAGGCCTAAGACCTAAATTCTAATGCAAGTTTTGGCATTAACTAGCTGTGAAATTTTGAACAAGTCATCCAATTTCTCTATTACTTAATTTATTAACCTGAAAAATAAGAGGGAGTAGATCAGAGTTGAAAATTAAAATACTTGGCAGGTAATGTAACAGAATTAATCTGGAAGGTATGATACAATTCTACAACAGGGAGTGATGGGTATTGTATCAATGTTCATATCCAGTCTAAAGATGAAAGTTACCATCCAGACTAGCTTGCAAGAATGCAAACTTGCTACTGCCACACCATCTGATTTTTCCAGAGAAACCAGAAACCTGGATTTGTTATGGGAAATCTGATTTTTAAGGCATCACGTAGGCCAAATAAAACATAAAAACTCAGTCTCTGAACTGCCAGTTTGAGACCCTGGTCTAGCAAATCTCTCAGAATGCTAATTGTTTGTTTGTTTGTTTACATAGTTACTGGGAAGAACAAATGAGGGAACATAAGAAAATGCTTGCACTGTACCTGATATAAATTCTTTTTTTCATATTAAACATTCTCTAACTTGTATCCCAAATCTCTACCACTAGCCCTGCATTTCTTGCAAGCAAAGAGTCATTTCCCCCCTTAAATCCAACTATTAGCTCACTCTCCATTGAGTTCACAATCTGTCCTGTGTTGGAATCTTTCAGTTACTCCCCTTCCCAGACGCTTTCTCCACCTTTTTGCAGCTCAGTCTGTGCTCAGATAGATCGAATTATGTGAACTTTATAGAACAGGCTTTTTTATCCTGTGGCTTCCTGTTGTTTAGCCAATGTAGACATCAGCAAAAGACTAGAGGGTGAATGAAGGGTGAGATTGGCATATTTATATTCCCAGTGACCCACCTGCTAAGCCACAAGGCTTGACTTTGGCCTAAAGCCATAGCTGTCTTCAGGCTCTTCTCTCCATAGAGCCATAGTCAGTTCAGGCTCCTATAACAAAGAACTACACACTCGGTGACTTAAACAACAGAAATTTCTTCCTTGCAGTTGAAGACTGAAAAGCCCACAGTCAAGGTGCTTGCCAATTTGGTTCCTGCAAAGGGCCCTCTTCTTGGTTTGCAGATGGATGCCCCTCCCTGTTGTATCCTCACATGGTAGAGAGACAGATCATGTTTCTCTTGTCTCTTCTTATGATTACATTAATCCCATATATGAAGGCCCCACCCTCATAAACTAATTACCTTCCAAAGACCTGACCTCCAATTGCCATCACGCTGGGGATCAGAGTTTCAGTATATGAATTTGGGCAGACACAAACCGTTCAGTCCATAGCAGCCAACCTTTTCTTTGGGTTACATTAACCGTTTTTTCCCGTTGACCCTTCAGGCCAAGAGGCAGTTAATAGCTCTCATGTTCTTTTAAATTCTGTTCACTCACTTATAAATCATTCAATTTGAGTGTGCTATATCATCTTGAGACCCCTAAACTAGCAAATCTTTCAGGATGCTAGCGGTTTTTTTACATAGTTATTGTGAAGAACAGATGAGGGAACATAAGAAAATATGTGATCATTGTCTAATACACCAGCTTCTCAACCCAGGTAGAGCCCCTCTCCTCTGTTCCCTTTCTAAACCAATGGCGCCACTATCCTGCCTATTAACGAGGCATAAAGTGATGGTCCTCTGTGAGAAAGGGAGGTTCCCATAGGATCCCTCTCCCTCACTCATCCCTAAAAATGAGCAGCCAGGAAAAAGAGAGAAACTTGGCCTGCCAAAGAGTAGAAGGATGGTTAAGTTCAAGGTACTGAGTTGGCTACATTTTCTAGGAGTGGAGTTTCGAATTGAACTGATTTTGTGGCTGGAATTTCTCTTCCCTCTCTTCTACTAGACCAGAAAGATTAGTGTTCTCAGCTGCTCCGTGCAACCCTTCATTCTATTCTCTGTGAATATTCTCTCTTCATTCATGCATGGAACCACCAGCACTTTCCCCTCGCACTGGGTACACCTTTAATTGGTTTTTCGACACCATCTGTGGAAGATCTGCTATCCAGGCTGAACCTGATAAACATAGATAGCTGTTTGACTTGCTTCAGATCTAAGCTATATATAGGCTGCTTCTGATGTCTTAAAATTTTTTCCACATGGTTCACCTTAGCTTCCTAGTTTTGCACTGGAGCTTCAAGCAGAAGCCTCTGCTAATAATAGTGTTACTGTACTTTCTCTTGCCTCCTTTGTCATGTACCCTTGTTTCTAACCTGCCTGAGAAGCAGGAGATTAGTATGGAAAAGAGCAGAATTTGTAGACTCCCGATTATACTAATGTAAAATCTCAATTCAACATAAATAATCAATACCAAATTCTTCGCATAAATTTTGACTCATGCCAATTCTTCATCTCCAGTATTCACTCTATCACATGCCCTTAGTTTGTCGCTTCAAAATGCCACTTATATCACTCTCCTGCTCTACATTCTTATCCCCACTCTATTCATCTCAGTTTCTGAACAAATGATGACAACTTCTGCCCCTTCCAATTCATCCTGCCCCACTCTGCCAGATTCAATTTTCTTACAGAATGCTTCCATCATATGACTCTTTATAACCTATTACTTCAAATGCAAATTCAGTGGCACAGATTTTAATGATCTCCATAATATACACACCCAATCTCAATTGTCCTAGAGATCATGCATGGGAGAGAGCAGTCTTTTCGGTGCTTCATCCACATGCCACTTTTGTTTCTATCTCCAAGCTGTTCCCTTGCTGGATATGTCATATGCTCTTCCCTCCAGCTATAACTGAGCCCTGTTCAGCTCATATTCTGCCTTCTCAATTAACACTTTGCTTCTTAAATTAACCCCTACTTAACTCTTCCTATAAACTCAAATGGTACTTTTAGTATCTTCCATACAATTTAACCATTGAATACACATTATTTTATTTATTTATTTTTTGAGACGGGGTTTCACTCTTGTTGCCCAGGCTGGAGTACAATGGCACAATCTCGGCTCACCACAACCTCCACCTCCCGAGTTCAAGCAATTCTTCTGCCTCAGCCTCCCGAGTACACATTATTTTATGTTGCTTTCTAATCACTTTAAGTATATTCACATTAAGGATATTGCTCAGTGTTAATGATGATTTTTTTTTTAAAAATGGTCTCAGTCTGTCACCCAGGCGAGAGTGCAGTGGCACAATCATGGCTCACTGCACCTTCAACCTCCTGGGCTCAAGGACCCACCTCAGCCTCCCAAGTAGCTGGGACTACAGGTGCATGCCACCATACCTGGCTAATGTTTTATTTTTATTGTTTTGTAGAGACAGGGTCTTGCTTTGTTGCCTTGGCTGGTCTCAAACTCCTGGGCTCAAGAGGTCCTCCTGCCTCAGCCTCCCAAAATGCTGGGATTACAGGTGTGAGTCACCAGGACTGGCCTCAGTGATGAGATTTTTGGTGATATCATGAATAGGGGACCCAGGAAATCTTCCCATCTTGCTATTGGTCTAGTCATTTTTTCCTCCTCATCAAGACCCTAAGAGAAACATTGTTAACAAGGAACAAAGACAAATGGGAATTCAGGTACCATCTCGTAATGGTTAGTTTTGTGTGTTATTTTGAATAAGCTAGATTTCCCAGTTATTCAATTGAACACTAGTCTAGGTGAAAATTTCTTATAGATGTGATTAAAGTCAATAATCAGTTTTATTTTTTTTTTTTTGAGATAGAGTCACTCGGTCTGTCACCCAGGCTGGAGTGCAGTAGCACCATCTTGGCTCACCGCAAACTCTGCCTCCTGGGTTCAAGTGATTCTCCTGCCTCAGCCTCCCAAGTAGAGCAGGTGTGCGCCACCAAACCCGCTAATTTTTTTTTTTTTTTTTTGTATTTTTATTAGAGACAGGGTTTTACCATGTTGGCCAGGCTGGTCTCGAACTCCTGGCCTCAAGTGATCTGCTCACTTCCACCTCCCAATGTGCTGGGACTACAGGCATGAGCCACCATGCCCAGCCAGTCAGTTGGGTTTTTAAAAGGGCAACTATCCTAGATAGTCTGATTGATTTCATCAATTGAAAGGCCTTGAGAGTGGAGCTGAGGTTTCCCAGGAGTAGAAATTCCAGCTGTGGACCCCAGCTTTAGCTTTAGCCTGTGCCCAAGAGTTCCAGCCTAAAGGTCCTGACAGCCTACTCTAAGGATTTTGGAATTGCCTGGATAGTCCCCACAATCACATAAACCAATTTCTTGCAAGGAAGCTTAAAAAATATATCTCCTACTAGTTTCTGTTTCTCTGGTTTAACCCTGACTTATATAGATTGCAATATCTGGAAGTGGAGTAACAAATAACTCAATGTGGAAGTGGCTTTGGAATTGGGCAGTGGGTAGAAGCTGAAAGGATTTTGAAGAACATAGCAGAAAATGTCTGGATTGTCTGGGATAGACTGTGAGTAGAAATACAGATAATGACTCTACTAGTGAGGATGCAGAAGGAAGTGAAAAGCATGGTGCAGAAAATCCATAGTAAAATTCTACATAACTTTACAGAATACCTAAATCTTCATAAAAGACTGTTGATTGAAATATGGATATTAGAGGCACTCTTGGTGAAGGTTTAGAAGAAAATAAGGAACAAGTAAAAAATGTAGAAGAAGACAGCCTTGTTTTATAGTGGCAGAATGCTTACTGGATTTCTGTCTTGCCATTGTGGAAAGCAGAAATTATAAGTAATGGAGTTAGATATTTAGCTGAGAAGCATTTTAAGCAAATTATTGAAGGTGCAGAATGGTTTTGTCACATTGCTTATAATAAAATGCAAGAGGAAAGAGATAGGTTGACAAAATAATTGTTAAAGAAAAAGAAACTGGAACTTGGTGATTGGGAAATTCCCATTTGATCCAGATTGGAAAAGATGCTAAAATTAGGAGATTCGCTGTCAGGAAAGACTGCTCTGGAGAGAAAGTCAAAATGGCTGGACCACCTTTTGCTAGTGGCTCAGAAGTATCCAGAGGTGAGAATTTCAATCACACAGAGGTATCCTGGAGAGGGTAGTCATGTGACTCACAGATCTCAGCCATTTAAGTAGAAGCCAGGAATAGAGATGGGATTATCCAGGAAAGATATATGGAGGAGACTCATCTAATGTAGTGAATCCCCAAAATATTCACAGAAGACCCACAAACCTCTTGACCTCTTGAGAATTTTATACCAACAGAAAGCTAGAAATAGATAGAGAGATGATGAAATGAAAGAAGATTGTTGGGCTCCTAAAATTCTACAGGCAGGACACAGACTAATAAGACCACTGCTACAAACACATGCTATTCTTTTACTTTTTACTTTTTATCATTATTATTTTTTTTTGGAGACGGAGTCTCACTCTGTTGCCAGGCTGGAGTGCAGTGGCGTGATATCGACTCACTGCAACCTCCGTCTCCCAGCTTCAAGAGATTCCCCTGCTGAGGACTCCCAAGTAGCTGGGACTACAGGCACGTGCCACTGCAACCAGCTAATTTTTATTTATTTATTTTTTTATTTTAGTAGAGACAGGGTTTTATCATGTTGACCAGGACGGTCTCGATCTCCTGACCTCGTGATTTGCCCACCTCAGCCTCCCAAAGTGCTGGGATTACAGGCGTGAGCCACGACGCCCAGCTAACACATGCTATTCTTCATAAAAGAATGGCTCAGAAAATGAAGCCTCAAGTCATAGATTATTCCCAGGTCTTGAAACCTACAGGAGTTTGCCCCTTTGGATTTCTAATTTGCCTGGAACTGGTAACTCCTTTTTCCTTACATTTTTTCTTTTTATTTTTTTTTTAAATGTAACTGTTAACTGGTATCCTATCTCTGTTCCACCATTGTATTTTGGGAAAAAAACATGTAATTTCTTTTGCATGAAAACAAGAAGAATGAGAGAGCCATGCTTACAAATTCATGGACTTCTAGCCTATATTCTGATCTAGTCAGGACAGTATTCAAAATAATAGTTAAAAGCTTTGGATGTGGAGTCAGACTGCCTGAGTTTGAATCCCAACTCACCACTGAGATCTAGAGTAAGATGCTTTTAACCTCACTGTGTCACAGTTTTCCCATCTGCAATATCACAATAGTAACTGAACCTTTCTTACAGAATAATTTTGAGAAAAGATGTGCACAGTGATTAAAACAGTGTTTGACACTGTTACAGAAGAGATGAGAGGAAAGAAAAAAATATGTTCCCACACCTCAACCCCACCTATACACACACACACACACACACACCAGGAGTGACATTACAATAATTATGAATAATGCGTAAGATGTTGCTGGGCTCAGAGTCAATTCTAACTGTATGCTTATTTATTGAGATGTTTCACAGCATCAAAAATCATGTTTTTTATTGTAGTTGGCAAAGAAACCGAGTCTAGAAAGGACATAGAGACAAATCTGAATAGCCCTGCTAATTCACTTAAAAGGCCCAAGGAATGAGAAGCAGTAGCTATTAACTGTTTGGAGGTATTCCTCTCTAGTTTCTGGAAGGCACAAGGAATACTCTGATTAATGGGTTTGAAATATCCTTTCAAAGCTTTGCTTATGCCCCTGTCATATTAATTATCTCTGTAAAGTAATTTTTCTTCCAGGGTCACTCTCCAGAAAAAAAAATGAATAAATGTCATATTAGATTTTTCCATAGCTGAAGCCTGCAAACTGAAAACACTGGGAATCAAGAGGTTGGCTACTCTGAGATCAAGGCCAGCCTCATAGGTAAGCAGATTCAGTGGTACCTTCCTAATACGGATTTAAGTGGTAATTAGAATATTCAACTTGCCCCAGACTTTGTCTAGCCAACTTCTAGAGAGCCTCTGACATTTCAACCCTGTCTTCCTATTATTTTTACTCACAAATTAATTTTGTTCACAAATTGAATTTGTTCATTCATTCATTCCTTTTTCAAACAATTATCATCTAACACACACACATACATACGTATATAGAAACTATGAGGCCTGTGCAAGGCTTATAGAATCTAGAGATGAATAAAACATTGTCCCTGTCTTTCAGAAGCAAAGACATTAGAACTCTTACAATAAATGTGGATAACAAGTGTCTGTTTCACAGGGTGTTGCGATGATTAAATGAGATAATGAATATAAAGTCCTTTTACAAGTCCTGGAATATGATCAATAACCATTTCTTGTTATTACTGTCATCATTACTCGGTAGAGCTATGAGGGGTCTCAGAGAACTTCTAGCCCAGTAGTTCTCAAACTTTTGTGTACATCGGAATCACCTGGACAGATTGTTAAAATGCCAGATGCTGGGCCCTACCCCAAAATTTCTGATTCAGTAAGTCTGTGCTGAGGCTTGAGAATTTGCATTTCTTTTTTTTTATTATTGTAAGTTTTAGGGTACATGTACACAACGTGCAGGTTTGTCACATATGTATACATGTGCCATGTTGGTGTGCTGCACGCATTAACTCATCATTTGCATTAGGTATATCTCCTAATGCTATCCCTCCCCCCTCCCCCAACCCCACAACAGGCCCCGGTGTGTGATGTTCCCCTTCCTGTGTCCATGTGTTCTCATTGTTCAATTCCCACCTACGAAGGAGAACATGTGGTGTTTGTTTTATTGTCCTTGCGATAGTTTGCTGAGAATGATGGTTTCCAGCTTCATCCATGTCCCTACAAAGGACATGAACTCATCATTTTTTATGGCTGCATGGTATTCCACGGTGTATATGTGCCACATTTTCTTAATCCAGTCTATCATTGTTGGACATTTGGGTTGGTTCCAAGTCTTTGCTATTGTGAATAGTGCCGCAATAAACATACGTGTGCATGTGTCTTTATAGCAGCATGATTTATAATCCTCTGGGTATATACCCAGTAATGGGATGGCTGGGTCAAATGGTATTTCTAGTTCTAGATCCCTGAGGAATCGCCACCCTGACTTCCACAATGGTTGAACTAGTTTACAGTCCCACCAACAGTGTAAAAGTGTTCCTATTTCTCCACATCCTCTCCAGCACCTGTTGTTTCCTGACTTTTTAATGATCGCCATTCTAACTGGTGTGAGATGGTATCTCATTGTGGTTTTGATTTGCATTTCTCTAATGACCAGTGATGATGATTTGCATTTCTAAGTTCCCAGATGATGGTGATGATGCCGTTCTGAGACCACATTCTGGGAACCCTGTTATACTCCAGTCTCCTCATTTTACAAATAAGAAACTGAGGCTCAAGAGAGTTAAACTGATATGACTATAAACTTACCAATAATAATTTGCTCTTTTGACCCCACCTATCATTATTACTCTGCTGCCCCTCTGTGATAGCTGCATATCATATCAGATATGTTGATTTTCTTAACCTTCCAGAAAGCATAACAATAGGCATATAAGTGTTATATATTTTTGTACATGGATCGATTAGGGGAGAGGAGATGTCTCTGGACAGAGAGGCTATAAAGGTGGTCATCCATGCATAAGGCCATCAATCAGTTTGAAATCACTTGTATTATTTACCTATTGCTGTATGACCAATTCCCCCTAAACCTAGAAGCTCAGTACAGCACACATCTCAGTTTCTGTGCAGCAAGAGTCTAGGCATGGCTTAACTGAACACTCTGCTTTGGGATTTCTCACAAGGCTGCAATCAAGTTGTTGAGTAGGGCTGAGGTCCCATCTGAAGACTTGACTGAGAAAGATCTGCTTCAAAGTTCACTTACATGGTTTTTGGCAGGATTCAGTTACTCAGGGCTCTTGGACTGAGGGCCTCGGTTTCTCACTAGTTATTGGCAGAGGCTTTCCTCAGTTCCTTGACATGTGGGCTTCCCAATTGGATAGCTTGCTTCATCAAAATCAGGGAGGTCAAGGCAGGGAGAGTGCACTTGCAAGATGGAAATCACAATCTTTTGTAGCCTGTGTGTAAAGGTGGCATCTCATTACCTTTTTCATAGTCTATTGGTTTGAAGCCAGGCACTGGATTCAACTCACATTCAAAGCAAGAAGATTACCCAAAAATATAAATACCAGGAGTGGAAATGAATGAGGCCCACATCAGACACTGCATGCCCACACTACTCATGTAAACACAACTCCTCATTTCACAGACGACTAAATTGAAGCTCAGAGATAGCAGGTGGCTTAAATAAGATCACACAGCCAGTCTACTTTCCTGACTAGAATTCTAATGCCCTTTCTATTACATCATTGCAAAATTCTCTCCATTTGATCTCTATTGCAGACATCACAAACAATCTATCAATTGAAAACAGAAGAACAAAACATGTTCTGATGGAATAAGAGCAAATAAGCTTATCATATCCAAACTCTAGTTTTAAAAAAATAAACCATTTGCTTAATCATCGTTGTAATTAAGAACCCAAGAGATAAAAAAGCAATATAATAGTTCCAACAAACAATCATTTATTTGGTGCTCTGTTCAAATAACACAAAGATAAGCATTTTTCTTTTGGATCTGAACATACACTCTAGGAGGCAATTTTCCTACCTCTTTACCAGGAGAATGTACATTTCTTCTTGATCCAGTGAGGCTCTCTGTATATTTTCAAAACTAAATGTACCTTGTAAAAATATATTATAGGCCTCCTCAAGTAATATTTATTTCCCAGACAGCTGAATAGATAAAGCTAAATCATACACTTATTTCTGTTTCAGTACATATTTATTTAACACTGACTGTATATAAGGTATATGCCTGGCTCTAAGGAATCAGTGGTGAACAAGCCAGAAGGGATTATTGTTAGCAATGGTCTTTCAGATCTACTAGGGAAAACAGACATGTTTTAAACATTACAGATAATTAATTAGTTTGTAAAGTGGCTTTGAAGGTAGAAGACAGAGTGTTATGGGAGAATATAACTGTGGGTCTTAACCTAATCTGGGGAGATAGAAAGGCATGATAATTAAGCTGAAACCGTACAGGGCATAGAAATTTGCATATTCTGTTCCTTCTAAACAAACTTGGAAAACAAAAGCATTCCAGACAAAGTCTCCAAAGTGAGGAAGTTTATTTTGATTTGATTTTGTAAGATCAGATTATAGATCAGATCATAGAAAATATAGATAAAAATTACAAATCATCTTTACATATGACTGGGAACTAGCTATACAGTCATCATTGACTATATGCTGTTGCTGCAACAGTTTTGATGGATCTCTGGGTGTGTCAAACTTGGGAGTTTGGGCTAAAGTTAACCATCACTGTAATCAAGAACCCAAGAGACAAAAATGCAAGGTATTAGTTAATAACGATATAATTTAACCCTTGACAAAGGGTATATCTCTGGAGAGCAGAGCTCATAGATCCCCCCTCTTCCTTACTTAAGGCAGGGCGGATATCTTGTTATTGACTTTGAGACAATTTCCCAAATTTCCAAAATGAATCCAAGGTAGGGGTATGCCTTGTGAGTTGAGAAGGGATGGTATTCAGGACAGCTTAGTACTGTTTGTGGGGAACAGAAACTCCAAGAAGTATGGGGGCGTAAGCAAACTTCCCAAGGAGAGGTTTTAAAAATTAATCATTGGTAATTTTCATTAATGATGAGTCATCAGTGATAAATCATTCATGATCCCCTTCCCGACAACGATGGATGAAGGGCTGCATCAGAACAGACAGTTCTGTGCAAAAGCCAGAATTCCAGCTACTCAAGAGAACTGGGCCCCAGGACTGTAACGTACCCCAGGAGAGTAATATATTTGCTGAATAGGAAATAAAGCTCTCCCAAAGGAAGCCACTTTTCAAAGCACTTTTTACAGTGCCATCTAGTGGAGATTAAAATTACTGCACAATTGTCCCACTGGGTTCTAGTCCTTGCTCTGATACCAGCAGCTCAATCCAAATGCTGATTCCAGCTCCAAAATTCCAGCTCCAAAATTCCAGCATGCCTTTGTTCAGTGAGCAAAACCGAACATTTTTTTGTCATCACATTGACCTGTAAATCTCATTTAACTATAAAATGGAGAAAAACAAGAGCTACTGCCAAGGGCTGTTATGCAGATTAAAATAAATTACTTTTAAATGCTAGATTGGGTGAACCTGGTTAATGGAGAATAGGGGCAGAAGAGGAGGAGAGATTCTTAAAACAGTTAAGAGTAAAGACGGTAAATGGTAAATATGAGCTGGTCATGAGCTTCCTTAACTGCCCTAATGTAACAGAGAGATATCCTGGTGAAGTGGAGAGGATACAGGCTTTGGAATAAAGGTGGGTCTAAAGCTGACTCCACTACTTAATAGTGTTTGACAATATAAGAAAAGCTTCCTCTCTCTGAATCTTTGTTCCTTCATCGATTAAAAAGAAGAAGGTGATGCCTACACCTACCGCGTGTGGATAGTGCCATTAGAAGATGCTTATGGATGCTAATCCCCTTCCTAACATCTGCATTAAACCCTCAGCTGGTTTTAGAGCTCAATCAATTCTTTTCTATGAGACCTCTTGAATGAGGTCTTGACTCTTACAAATCTTCCTAATCCCTCTCCCCCAACTTCTTATTCTGACTCTCCTCATCCTAATAAATCAACTTGTTCCAATCTGACTGCTAGTGACAAGTCAGAGAGCTCTGGCTAGTCTTTTCCCAGAAGTTGCTGGAAGGCTATTCATGCTTCTGCTTGCTCCTTACAGAAAATCTATAGTGGTTGTTCTTCCCATGGGTCACCCAACACAGAAAAGAAAGCTGCAGCCATCTGCCAACTCTCAACCAGGAAGAGTTTGCTCAGCTGGTCCTTCTTTACCTACGTTCCCCTGTTATTCTTCTCTCACCTTCAAAGTTCTTTGTTTTTCTTCACCAAGACATCAGTCTGTTGCCCTCACAGCATGACATGACTTTTTGCCTCTCTATCCTATACATATATGTCAGTAATGTGCTATAGCTGGGTGAACAATAAAGAAGGACAAGGTTTTACTTCAATGCTGAGAAAAATAAGTATATGTCCCCCATTTTTCTGTAAACACTCATTCTTTGTTGGAGAAAGTGTCATCGTTAAAAAAAAAAAAGCCTTCCTTCCTCCCTGATACTGATTTGGCCCTCTCAGAGGTAGAAATAATATTTTCTTCAGCAAAGGTGATTTTCTTCCCATGAGGCCTATAGACAACCAAATTGATTTTTCAGGCCAAAACCATTTTAACGTCTATTTATCTTCTCAGGATGATGTCCTTCAGCAAGTCATTTTGTCATCTGTTTGGTGTGGGTTTTTGTAACAGAGAAGATTGTAGGCCATCATACTTAAAAATAAATAAATAAATTCTATCTTTCTTCTTTGTTGAAAGCACTATTCAACCCAGCCTTTAAAACAGAAAATTCTAGGTATTAAATAAAACACTGACATCTATGTTAAGGAAAAAGTAAAATGTTGAGGGCTTTTTTTTTTTTTACTGTTCAGATTGGTTTTCCCCATTAGTTCTACAAAAATGACTTTACAGGTAAAATTTAGCAAAGGTGAGAGGGGGATGTTGCAAAAAAAAAAGCTATATTAAGGATTAAATTTTCACATTTATTTTTCTCCCCACTGGTATATTGAGGAAGAGCCTTGAGACATGAATTTTACTTTCTCACTATAAAAATCAGTGCACACCCCGGTTAAAAAAGAAACAACAAAAAGTCTCCCTTCACCATTACCTCCAGACATTCTCTCTATATACAGCTTTATGTATATAAGTATATAGAGAATTCAAATCCTATTATCTTGCTTTTTCTATATAATATATTTTGGAAATATTTTTATTGCAAGACTTATAAATCTATTTTTAGCTAGTCAGATATCATGAATTTTTACGCATATATCATGATTTATTTACCCAGACCCTGGCTGACATTTTTTCAGAAATTTTAGCAAATAGCAATTACCAATTAAGCTTCAAAGAACATCCTTTAAAATATATCTTTATATTTTTGAATTGGTAAATCTGCATGATATATTTGAAGATTAAAATTGTTAGGTCGACATAATGAGGAGGATGGGAAAGACAGTGCAAAGTGTTTCAGTTGAGAGGTCTGCAAGTTAAATTAACAGTAGATGCTGAGCCCCTAATATATCTAGCCCAATCTTTAAAGAAGACCAATAGAAATAAAAGCCACTACGTAGTGTCTTCTTTGAGCAGGCAATAACTTGGACTCAAGTTGCAAAGCATCTCCTTAGCTGCATGATATCTTTTGCTAAGGAGACAGTTTGCAACTTGAGTCCAAGTTAATTGTCTGCTCAAACAAGACAGAGAATTAGCTTAAGTCTCCATCAACAAATGAATGGATAAAGAAAAGGTGGTGATATGTACACAATGGAATACTACTCAGCCTTAAAAAAGAAGAAAATACTGTCATTTGTGACGACATGACTGAACTTGGAGGACATTATGTTAAGTGAAATAAATCAGGCACAGAAATACAAATACCACATAATCTCACTTATACTTAGAATCTAAAATAAAGTTGAACTCATAGAAGTAAAGAGCAGTATGGTGGTGTTACCAGGGCCTGGTAGGAAGGGGTGGCAGTAGCTAAAGTTGGGGAGATGTTGCTCAAAGGATGCAAACTTTCAGTTAGCTAGGAATAAATTCAAGAGAGCTACTGTACAACATGGTGACTGTAGTTAATAACAATGTATTGTATTATTCAAAATTGCCAAAAGAGTAGATTTTAAGAGTTCTCACCACATAAGTATGTGAAGTGACATATGCATTAATTAGCTCAATGTATCCATTCCACAATGTACACACATTTTTAAGTATATAATATATACAATTTTTATGTCAACTAAATAAATAAAATGTTAAAAAACTAAGTCCTGAAGCCAGTAAAATAATACCTTTGAAGTGCAGAAGGAAAGAAAAGGAAAAGGAAAGGGAAAAGAAAGGAGGAAAGAAAAGGTTATCTCCAAATAATTGATAACTGATAGAATTTTTCACCAGCAGATACGCCCTACAAGAAATGGTAAAGGTACTTCATCAGGCAGAAAGCAAATGATGCCAGATGGAATCTCAGAGTTTTAAAGAAGGAATGAAAAGTATCAGAAATGCTAAATATTTTGGCAAACATAAAAAGGCTATTTTTCTTCTTTTTTTACTGACACAGATGTACGTTTTTGGGAGTACATACGATAATTTAATACATTCAAATAATGTATAAAGATCAAATCAGGGTAACTGGGATATCCATCACCTTAAATACTTGTCTTTCTTTTATCCTAGAAACATTCAAATCATTCTCATCTATTTTGAAATGCACAATAGATTACTGCTAATATAATCACTTTACTGATCAACTGAATACTGTCTTATTTCTTCTAACCATATCTTGTTTTTTTATTTTTTATTTTTATTTTTATTTTGAGATGGAGTCTCTCTCTGTCTCCCAGGCTGGAGTGCAGTGGTGCAATCTTGGCTCACTGCAACATCTGCCTCCCAGGTTCAAGCTATTCTCCTGCCTCAGCCTCCTGAGTAGCTGGTCTACAGGTGTGTGCCATCTCACCTGGCTAATTTTTATATTTTTAGTAGAGACTGGGTTTTACCATGTTGGCCAGGCTGGTCTCGATCTCCTAATCTCAAGGAATCCTCTCACCTTGGCCTCCCAAAGTGTTGGGATTACAGGTGTGAGCCACTGCACCCAGCTTAACCGTATATTTGTACCCATTAATCCGGTGGTCCCCAACCTTTTTGGCACAAGGGACTGCTTTGATATAAGCCAATTTTCCATTTTTCCACGGATGCGGGTGGGGGAAGGGATGTGGATGGTTTCAAGATGAAACTGTTCCACCTCAGATTACCAGGCATTAGTTAGATTCTCAGAAGGAGCACACAACCTAGATCCCTCACATGCACAGTTCATAATAGGATTTGTGCTCCTGTGAGAATTTACTGTCGCAGCTGATCTGACATGAGGTAGAGCTCACGGGGTAATGCTCACTCATCCATTCATCTCCTGCTGTGCGGCTGGGTTCCTAACAGACCAGTACTGGTCCAGGACTTGGGGGTTAGGGACCCCTGCATTAATCACCCTCTTTTCCCCTCCTCCCCACTACCTTCCTGGCCTCTGATAACTACCAATCTACTCTTATCTTTGTGATGTCCACTTGTTTAGCTCCCACATATGAGTAAGAACACATAATATTTCTCTTTCTGTGCTTGACTTATTTCAATTAACATAATAACCTTCAACTCCATCCATGTTGCTGCAAATGACTGCATTTCATTACTTTTATGGCTGAATAATATCCTATTGTATAAAGATGCCACATTTTATTTATCTATTCATCTTCTGATGGACTCTTAGGTTGATTCCATATCGTGATTATAGTGAATAGTGGTAAAATAAACAGAAGAGTGCAGATAGCTCTTCGATATATTGATTTCCACTGTATTGGATATATACCCAGTGGTGGAATTGCTGGATCATATGGTAGTTCTACTTGTTGTTTTTCGGGGAACTTCTGTATTGTTTTCCATAGTAGTTGTACTAATTTACATTCCTAACAACAGTTTGTGTGTTCCTAAGTAGAATGGTTGGAAGAAGTATTCATGCTAGAAGGCACTGAATAACAATACTACTAATACGGAGGATACCAACCATAAAGTACTATAAGGCCAAGCAGGTGAACATAATTCAGTGAAATAGCTCACATCCAAAACCAAAAAGAATTAAGGACCAGGGTAAATTGGAAGCATAAGCCGCATCTAAACAAGTACTGCTCAGCTATCACTGATGGCTTTCACACAGAAATGTAGCCCTATATTGCTGAGTCTCTGAATTTTTCAAGATCTCAATTGTGACACAATTACTTGGTTTTCAAAACACTCTGTGCCCCAAACAGATAATATCTGAGTGCTAAAGGCAGCCAGTGAACTGTCCATTTGTGACCCTTTTTCTAATATTTTTAGTACTCTCAGCTTGTCTTGGCAGAGAGGCCTTCTCATCAAATGTATGGCAAAAGCCACCCCAACCCGAGCTTTATTCTTAGCCTTTTAGAACCCAAGACTTGTGATTTCCATTGGTGCAGATACCTTGTAAATTCTTTCAGAAAAGAATGAATGACAAAAAGTGTGTCCAAATAGAATTCTATAAACTTACATTTTTCTTTTAAGATCTCTCATTGGTCTAGTTGGAGAAGGTCAAGTATTAAGAAATGATTCAGTGGGTAGTTAGCAGGGATGATTTCTGTGGTTGCATTGACATTATCATTGAAAAGCCTGGTAAGTCTTTCTAACCAATCTCATCCACATCTTAGCTCAGCCATCTGGGTCTCCCTTTCAGGATGCCCATTTGCTAGAGAGTAATGAATATCATGGTAATGACTTTCTCTGATAAACCAAATTAAAGCTAGATCATGCATTTTGGTCACATCCTAAGAATATATAGTACATTTGACAGGTTACCTACTATTCCTGCAGGCCTATCTTCCAGCTAAGTAATTGGATCACAGAATAGTTTGGGCCATAAGAGTAGCACTTTCTAAAATGTTATATGGAATTCTAGACCCATGATGCTCTGTAGAAAAATGGAAGGACATTTTCTATTCATCTATTTTCAGGAAATATGGCAAGATAGACTCTATACACACACACACATGTACAACACACAAACACATACAACTTCAACACCCCCATTTTAGAAATTTCTCAGTGAAACTGAATTAAAAGGTATAAGGAGTTATAACAGAATTTTGATGAACTTTGATTCAGTGTTTTCCAAAAATATTTATTCATGTATCTGCAGAAAATGCTTTTGAAATTGTTGATTGGAACCAACAATATGATTTCCCCACAAATGTCAAGCTATATTTTATGGAAATAACATATATTGTGATTTATGTTAAAATATATTTTGAACAAGTTGATGTTTCTTCATTTTCCCTACTAAATATTCCCCAATTTAACATACAGTTCAATGTGAAACTCTGCAATATCATCATTAAACCAATGTATATAACATTTCATGTGTTACAGAGCATTTTCACAAATATTCCTTAATTTGACCCTTGCCACAAACCTCTCAGGCAAATATCTCCCTGTGTTTTGTTTGCTTATTTCAAAAAAACTGGGGAAATAAATGACTTACCAAAAGTTACTCGGTGAATAAAGGTGAGATTGCAATTCTGCTGGCTCCTGGCACAAAACTGTCACTCAGCTCTATAATATCACATGGCTCAGAGATGCTACATCCAGCATTGCTCTTCCAAACTTATGCATGAGCATGTAGTCATAAGAATGGCCTATATGGATAATAACAGGAATCAAAGGTACTGGCTCATGCTTAGAAAAGAGGCCCATTAGAAATTTGTGATGAGTATAAATTAGAAAGGCAAAGCAACATAACTCATTGTAGAGGTCCTTGACTCATATGTAAGGAGCGAAGCTATTCATTAGTTTAAACATTTGTGCTTTAAAATTACTGTGGTGGGCAGGTTAGGAATATGAATAAGATATATTCCCTATCTTCAAGTAACTGGATAAGAAAAGTAGCCAACAGCTTTAAGACAAGGTGCATTATCTTAATCTCCCAAAGGAAATAGTCAAAGGAAAGAGAAAATGAGACAGCTTGAGCAAGAAGGCTGAGAACTGATGGGAAAAATCACGAGTTTCAAATCTGGAGATGACTAGTGACCTTGGAGAGAGCAGGTATAGTAAAATGTTTGCCATGGAAGTTGGCCACAAAGGGCTACTACCTAACTATATACACCTAAGAACATGCAGCTTGTTAGAAATAAGGCTCAAAGTCCTAAGGAAAAACGAGCACTTAGATAAAGGATTTTTTGTAAAGCAAATTTACTTTTGTGCAGAAGAGTGTCTCCCATATGGCTGGTTGCTACTAGAGTACTTAGAACAAAGGCGAGTAAAGAAGTTTTTATTTTTAACGTGACTTTTGCCTTTGTGTCTTTTCCCCAGTGGTGAGGTTGGACAGTATAATTTAAACTAGACTTGACTGGCTAAACATTTAATCTTTTTTAGATAAGGTAGACGTGTAATGGGAGAGAGGCGAAAGGAGGAAGGGGTCACCTGCAGCAAACTAGAGAGTCAGTCTATTTTTAAATAAGGAAAGGAATGTGAGCTGCTGTTGATAACGTCACTGTTGCTGTGGTATGCCTGGGCACGTAGTAAAGTCAGAAAGAAGTAAAGGAGAAGAGAAGAAGGGTGGGGCAGTATTGGGGATTAAAGAATAAAAGGTTGAGCAGGCTGTTTGAAGAGACATCTTGCTATATCTCACATACCTCCACTCAAACCCAGGTTTGCTTATTTATTTATTTATTTATTTAGAGACAGAATCTTGCTCTGTCACCCCGGCTGGAGAGCAGCAGCATGATCACAGCTCACTGCAGCCTCAACCTCTCAGGCTTAAGTGATCCCCCCACTTCAACCTCCCTAGTAGCTGGGACTACAGTCACATGCCACCATGCCCAGCTAATTTTTTTTTTTTTGGTATATTTTGTAGAGACAGAGTTTCGCCATGTTGCCCAAGCTAATCTTGAACTCCTAAGCTCATGTGATCTGCCCACTTCAGCCTCCCAAAGTGCTAGGAGCCACTACCCCTGGCATGAGCCACTGTGCCTGGCTCCAACCCAAGTTTAGAATTTATTGTCATTTGGTCAGGAATCACTTAGTTTACAAAAACCTCATGAACTACAACATTGCAATGTGTTAAATATGCTTGCATACCTTCCTTCTTTTCAACCTTACGGAGAGTAGTTAAATGCTCTATTCTTCCACACACACATATCTTTGTTTCTGCTGCCTTTGAGCAGGAATTGAAGGATGCTCAGCTTGAGCAGTTTTTCCATAAGACATAGGGGTTTCCTGTAGCTGACCACAAAGGGCATTTACTGAGGCCAGTTCCATGTGTTAACCAGGCCAGGCTGAAGGGAAGTCTCATAGCTCCTTAGCTGCAGGTATTCTCTATCTGGACTGACAGCTGGAAGAACATACAGCTCTCGTGCTCTGGGATTCAGGGAGCTTCAAGCGCAGCCCTGAGGGAACCAGGGAAGACTGTAAACCCAGTTCTCTCTGCATCTATTCTCTGTCTTTGAGCCTGGCTCCCTGCTGGCCTTACATGTCCTCTCCAAGGGAAGTGACAACAACAGCAGCAACAGACTCTGTTTTCTGTACACTGGACATGGCTTGAATGCCTAATGAATTAATGTTCACCCAACCTCCATTAACTTTTCATTGTCTTCTTGAGATGCCCTATCTATTTCTGTCTAGTCCATTCCTACTCATCCTTTATAGTCCTTCTCAAATTACTCTTTCTATTTTGGAAAGATTTTCTGATTATTACAAGCCCACAAACAAACTTTCTCAGGGTACCCCATTTCATTACCCAATGTTGTGATTATTTTCCAAATATTTTAGGTATGACCTTTGTCTTGTCATTAAAACCTGAGCTCCCTGAAAACAGTGGGTACAACCATGTACTGAAAGGTTTATATGCCAAGAACTGTACCAAGTACTCATAACTGCCTTTGTGAGTGAATTATTCTGTTTTATATATGCTGAACCTGAGGTTCTGAGGCTCCCTATTTCACAAAGCAAGAAAATCACAGAGCCAGTACTTAAAGCTAGCTCGCTCTGGTTGCAAAACCTTTGCTCCACCACAGTGCTACACTGCCTTTTGTATTGGAAGTTACAGACCACGTTGTATGTGCTAATGCTTTGTGTTTCTTATGAGTTAGATATACTACCCCATTTCTGCATGGGTTAGGGTGTGAAAATACTTTCTCAAGCAAAAAAGTGGAGTATCATCTGCTGAGCCCTGAAGGAGATATAGCAGAAAAAGACCCTGTGGAAAATAAAGCCATCTAACATCACAGTCTGATCAATAAGGACAAAGGTTCTATATGGTAATGAACCTAGAGACTATATGAATGATAGGCACTTCTTTGCTCTGTGCTATCTCCTCAGTTTCAAAGAGTATTGAATAGATGTGGCATATTTCAAACACTTCGAAGTTAGTGGTATCAACAAAAATTAGGGACGGCTAAAACATTTCTATTATTTCTAGAATGTAAGCTATCTTCACATGCAATTTCTTATTTTTATGCTATTTTATTATCTATTATATATGACAAGTACCATTCAGCAAAGGAGATGGCATGTAGTCTTCGCCCTTAGAGAGGACATTGGGTAATGGCGGAGATATTTTAGGAAACATTTGCAATGGAGTATGATGAGTATGTCAAACATGTAATAAAATACTGTCATAAAATGAAGAAAAAAGGAATCACCTCTCTTTAAATGTGCCAAAGGAGGCTTTTGGTGGTGTTCCATAAGTTGAGCTTTAAAGAATTAAAGGGCTACCAGAATTTTCCAAGAATAGTCAAAACAGAAGAAACTAAACAGGAAAGTCACTAGGACATAGAAAATCAGGGCATTCCTAGAGACGTCTAAGTGGTCCCTTTCCTGTTGAATAAATATAAAAGGCCTGACATACAATAGTGGGGAATGAGGCAGAGACGTAGGTTAGGTCAAGCTGTCTACCACAAAGCTCCTAGGAAATATTTCTTAACCTGACTTGGAAAAAGCCACTGAAGAACTTGAAAAAAAAAATGTGTGTTTGTTACTATAGCAAACTTTCAAGAGAGGATATAAATTGAAAAAGCTTAGGTAGAAACACAGATTGTTCAATTAGATGTACTTAGGAAAAACTCAAGTTCAGCAGTTTTTGGAACACAGGAATATGTGCACATTTAGGTGGGATAACATGAAGAATTGCAAGAGCTGAAGATGCCACAGCCTTGGGATACAAACACTGACTCTACGGGGTCAGGGAAGGCAGTGAGCTTTGACTTTGCTGTTACTGGCTACAGCTACAACCAAACAGCTGAACGCTGTTCATCATACGTTCTTGCATTAATTTTCGAGTATTTAGCCATGTGCCAGACCTTGTTTTAGATTCTGGGAATACAATAGTGATCAGAAAAATTTCCCTGCCTCATGCATGGAACACTGTATCTAGTGGGAAGAAAAAAAATAATACATATATAAGCAAGAATATAAGAAGATAAGTACCATGGAGCAAAATCAAAAGAAATAATGGAGTGCAGTGAAGAAAAATAAGTGCCATGGAGAAAAATAAAACGTGGAAGGGGACTAGGAGTGGAAGTAAGTTAAATATAATTTACATAAAATGTTCAGGAAAGCCTTCTCCGATAAGATGGTGTTTGCATGGAGACCTACAGGAAGTAAAATAATGAGGTCAGGCACGGTGGCTAATGCCTGTAATTCCAACACTTCCTTCAATACATGCAGGCAAGATTGCTTGAGCCCAGGAGTTCAATACCAACCTGGGCAATATAGCAAGACTTCATCTCTACAGAAAATTTTAAAAAATAGCCAAGAGTGGTGGTGCATGCCTGCAGTCCCAGCTACTTGGGAAGCTGAAGTAAGCAGATAATTTCAGCCTGGGAGGTGGAGGCTGCAGTGAGCTGTGATTGCACCATGGCACTGGAGCCTGAGTGACGGAGCAAGACTCTGTCTCAAAAAAAAAAAAAAAAAAGAATGAGCTGTGAAGCTATATGGAGAAAGAACATCATGTTTAGTGTGCCTGAGAATCAGTTAGGAGGTCTATGTGGCCCAGAAGGATGGGTGGAGAGGACGAGTGGTAAAGATGAGATCAAGAGGTGTTAAAACTAATGCAGATAGGACCTCAGAGGACAAGTGACCATACAGCCTGGTTTACCTGCCTCAGAACCTTCCCACTTACTGGGTTCTCCACCTGCAGAGTTCATACCCCTATCTTTGCATGGTAGCTCTGTCCATTTTCACACTGGTATAAAGAAGTACCCAAGACTGGGTAATTTATAAAGGAAAGAGGTTTAATTGGCTCACAGTTCCACATGGCTGGGGAGGCCTCAGGAAACTTACAATCATGGCTGAAGGTGAAGGGAAAGCAAGCACCTTCGTGCTGCTGACCTTAGTCGGCAGGAAAGAGAAGCACAAAGAAGGAACTTCCAAACACTAATTAATATGACAGATCTCGTGCAAACTCACTTACTATTACAAGAATAGCATTGGGGAAACCATCTCCATGATCCAATCACCTCCCTCCCTCAACACATGGGAATTACAAGTCCCTCCCTCAACACATGGGGACTACAGTTCAAGATGAGATTTAGGTGGGCACACAGAGCAAAACCATATCAAGCTCCTTCTTATCACTGAGGTATCAACTCAAGTGTCATCTGCTTAGGTGCCTCTCCTGACTGCTAAATCTAAAGTGCACCCTCCCCTACCATAGCTCTCTGCCATATTATTCAGTTTTATTTATAAAAATAAGAGATACCATGATAAGAGGTACCTGAAATAAACCAAAATGTTTCTTGTCTGTCTCCCCTAACTACAGTGTAAATGCCAGTAACTAGTGATCTTATTTGTCTTGCTTTCAGCTGTATGCCAGCACCTAGATTAGTGCTCAGCACAGAAATGATACTCAATATATATTTGGTGAATAAAAGTATGAGTTGCATTTCTTCCAGCCTTTGTCCATCATCCTCAGAATAGGGCATCCTCACCTCATTCCTGCATTCCTTTAATATCTGCCTTAGCTGGCTTCCCTAACTCCAGTGCCTTGTTCTCCTGAGGAGTTTGATCACCACTTTTACCACAGCACAATTCAGCAATTCTGTATCAGCCTATAATAACACCCTATTTCCAATCACAACAATTTTTTAGAATGTTTGGCATATCCCAACTTACTGTTCTTGTCCAACTCTATTTCTTCCTATTCCTACGCAGACCCTTTCCTCTATGTAGGTCAGCATCTTTAGTCTCCTCCAAACTGCCACACTCATTACCTTCTCTACACTTAAGTGTCTGTGGTGCTGTTTCCTAAGACTCTTCTCCACTTGCTCAAATTGTACCCATCCTTCAAAGCCCAGCTCATGTCATCTCTTCTTTTGGGCTACTCCAAGCACTGCTGATGTCCCTTTACTCTGTACCACATAACTTAGCACAAGGATTGGAGCTCAGTTTTATAACATTTGTTAGTGTTTGTTTGGAATGTGGTATTGAGAAAGATTCTAAGTCTCAGAGGGGAAATGAATGTCATGATTGATTAGCAATGTCTGCCAGTAGGCCTACAGGGACAGAGAAAGACTTACTTAGCTATTACTAATGGGTTTCTGGGCATCAGTCCATATAATCTCTTGTGAGTGTGGCAAATATATTACATTATTCCCATCACCCACTCTTTTCTTAGTACAGAGACATGGAATGACTTGAATCCTGAAGTTAGGAAAAGTTCTGAATAACTCCTCCAACCCCCTCCTAACTTCAAGTCAGAGCGCAACTGCATTGTCTTACCTGGCTTTATTTATGCACTTTTCAACTCCCTTCTCCCTGACAAAGGGAGAAATAGTTCTAGGTACCAGTTGTTGACTGCTCACTTTTTTTTACTCCCAAGCCTGCACTGCAAAAATATCCATTCCAGCTCTACTAGCAATTGCATTTGCCCCTTTCATACTCCAATACAGACATTCATTTTTGTCTAGTCGTTACCAAAATTGTCATCTAAATGGTAAATTTCCTGAGACTGAAGTATGTCTCTGCATCCCACCCCAACTACAACACTTGGTACCCAGGATGCAACTGAGATCAATGTAGTTGCTTACTATGGGTTGAACAAAAAGGAGAAGCGTGCTACTTTCTTACGATTCTACAACTTATGAAGCATTTTCTCATGGCACAAAGGGGAGAAGATTCTGGAATATTCCACCATTCATAATTAACTAAACTTGCCATGTTTACAAAAGTCCTCCCCCATACACACACACTTTTAATAGGATGTCATTCAGATTTCTATTTTTTTATTTTTTATTATTTATTTATGTATTTATTTATTTACTTATTTATTTATTTATTTTGAGACGGAATCTTGCTCTGTAGCCCAGGCTGGAGTGCAGTGGCATGATCTCGGCTCACTGCAAGCTCTGCCTCCCGGATTCATGCCATTCTCCTGCCTCAGCCTCCCGAGTAGCTGGGACTACAGGTGCCCACCACCACACCCGGCTAATTTTTTTGTATTTTTTTTTAGTAGAGATGGGGTTTCACCGTGTTAGCCAGAATGGTCTCGATCTCCTGACCTCGTGATCCACCTGCCTCGGCTTCCCAAAGTGCTGGGATTACAGACTTGAGCCACCGCACCTGGCCCAGATTTCTAACAGCAACAATCACTTTAGTCTGAAGATTTTGTTAGAGATAAAAGCCAGAAAAATAAATAATTGTCAAAGCAAGAAAATATCAGGAAAGTTCCATATACCATTAGTTGACAATTCAGTTACACCTGAGGCTCTTTATCAACCTGATTTTCTTTTTCTTTTTAATCTGAAAAAAATGCAATATCCCAGTTTAACTTCATAACCTGGCTTTGATCCTGGACACTCACTTACCTCCCTCAATTCCACCTCCCTCAGCTGTCAATGCAGCGAGTAGGGAGAGAGATACATTTACTGTTTCTTCCAGCTTTAAAGTTCATGATCCATCATCTAAATTGATATTTTAGGTATTGAATCTGCAAAATGAAATTATTTCAATTAATATTTAATACAGAAAGTATTTTGTGATGAAAGGCCTAGCTTGGATATTAAACATTTGGAGGAAGCATTTGGCTATTTTAGAGCCTGTAGTTTAATCAGCCTACCTACCTACACTTTTGGAAAACAGTCTATAACTACAGAATTGGGAAGATTGAATTTGATCACAATTCCAACTGCCACTTACAGTCTTTGCCATAGCAAAGTGGCTTTTTACAATTTCAGTGTCTTCTCATTCCAAATGCAGTTTCAAAACCAGCAACGTCAGAGCTGCCACTGCAGTTGGAGATTTTGTTTATCAAATGAGCGAACCTTAAGTGTCCCCTCAGTCCCTCATTTCTTCATTTGCTCATTTAATTATTCTTACTTTCCGTCTCTGCCTTCTTCAAGTGCTTGTGATCAAAAAAGCCTGTATGGTTGCCCCTGTTCTCTACCCAAATATTTCTCTATGTAATACCCTTTCCTGGGCACTCAGGGCTCCTGACCTCTTCCTATTGTAACAGGATGGCTTCCTTAATTGAAAGAAACCTGGGATTCTCCAGCTTTCTCTTTTGAAAGATAAGCCAATCATATTACATTTTCATGAATGCATCATATCTTTGTCCTCTTGCAGTTTCCTCTGCCTGAAACAACACGTCTCCAAATGTTGGCATAGCTAAATTCTTATCTCTCACATTGCAACCCACATATTCCAATCTCCACGAGGCCTTTGCTGATCCCCACCTCTCCAACAACTGCCATACTCTATTATCTTCTTACATATTTCCAAAATAACTTTAACAATTACATCATGCTTGAAATCAGCTTTTCAATATCTGTAATAAATCCTAGACTATAACTGTACAAGATCGGGGACGATGTATATCTTATTTATCAGCTCATCGTGATCCAGAGAATCTAGAACTATGCCTGCTGCCAAGGGGTCCTCAGTAAATATAATATAAATGAATAAACGGAAGGTAGAAACGAGAGATAGAGAGGGGAAGAGATAGAGAATGGGCGGGTCTGACACCATCTTAAGGTGTTACCTTCCCCTTGAGTTCTCTGGCTTTGATCACTCTTGCTATCACCAGCCACCATGATACTCCTAGCAATGGAAGGCAGGATGGTTTTGTGTGGAAAGACCACGGTTTAAATCCAAGTTCTTCCATTTACTAACTCTAGGATTTGAGCAAGTCACCTAGCCTGGCTAAACCTGATTCTTTATTTAGAATATACTTTGCAGGGTTGCTGTGAGGATAAAATGAGATCATGTCTAAAAAAGTACATGATGGTTGCTCAATAAATATTAATTACTTTCCATCTCCATTCTCCCCCACCTCCCACCCTAAGTGTGCCACTGTTCCTTTAACACTTTGGTTCAAGTGTGGACAAAAACATCTTCTCTTGGAACCACATCTGACACAGACTGGCACTTTACTAATTGCTAAGAGAAAAACAAAATGTAATTAAATATAGAGAGCAGTGGCAGTATAAAATCAGTATGGCTTCCTCCTGATAGAGTTCAGCTTCCAATATAGCTACTATTTTTTCAGATTCAAAGGCTCTGCTGTATTCTAAATGAGATCTTAAAGGGAAAGAGATCCTATGGGGCAAACTATTTTCTTTCATTCACCTCTTCATTTATTCAGTAACTATTGTTTGCATCCTAATTACCAGGGAATTAGTGCAGACCCCTAGTTTGTATAACACGTACATCTTAGACAGAAGGGAAAAAAACATCAGTCCAGAGACTGAAAAAAAACATGCAGGAAAATGAGGGTAAAATTGTGTTCCTCACAGTAGGAAGGTAACGTTACCAGATCTTAGGGAGGCAAACAAAGCAAGAAACTCAGCTAAATTTGAAAAATAGCTCTAATTGCTATATTTTTCTATAAAAGCTGAAATAAGGACATTTAAATATCCTAACAAAATCATTGTAAGATACAAGTCAAAATCATTACATACAGGACGTGTCCTGTATACACAGAATACCTGGTTAACCTACCCCAAGAGGCAGAGCCCACAATTAAACGCTAAGTTGTACCCTTAACATGAGGTTTGAGAAGAGCCTTTGATCAAGGGAGGAGACTTCAACCATTGCCAGACATACCACATGCAGAGGGTGCCAAGCCTAGACCAGAGGAGGACTGGGGAGAGCTGAGGATGGTAGGGAAGGGTAGTCTCAGGAGCTGGCAGGACCAAAACAGATTATAAGCCAGATGCAAAGAGAAGAAGAAACCCACAAGACCAAGAAGGGGGTCAGAGAGCAGCTACCTGTGCAAAACCCGCAAGACCAAGAAGGGGGTCAGAGAGCAGCTACCTGTGCAAAACCCGCAAGACCAAGAAGGGAGTCAGGGAGCAGCTACCTGTGCGAAAAGGTGCTATTCAAACTACTTTGCAGCTGGTAAGCAGACACCAAGCAACCAGAATGGATACAGTCCTGGAGGCCCTTTGCCATGCCAAGGAATAATTCTTAAGTTGCTGGACCTTGAAAAGGTTGAGGAGATCCTGGAGAGGGTCTGTGGTGGCCAGGGTGCACATGCATGGGGTCGTTTAAGGAGCTAAGGGCAGAAATATAATATTTTCCCCTGGAAAATACGTATTTCAGTATTTTTAAAACAAGTAAAACAATTTTATTGTGTACCAGAAAACACGAGTCCTGCCCCAGTCAGTTCTCAGAAGGGACAATCTACCCTCAAGGCTCAGAAACAGGCTCTGGCACTTATTCTGAGCCCTGCTGATTGTAGCCTGGAGTTTCTAACTGTTAAACATTTGTGGAGGGTACTTGAGCTGACTTTCTAAAGGGCATCTGATATCTTCTGCAGTTAGAGGAGAGGCTGGGATAGAAGCCAGAAAAATATACATTAAGCCTCTCTCACTTATCTCACATCTACCTTTCCATTTGGCAAGGATAAAATCAACGTCTCTTCTCTTGGACTAAAAACTCCAAGAGGAAAGATACTGAGGCAAGTAAACATAACTAAAATATCAGGTATAATATGGAAAACAGTATCACACAGGAAGAGTTTAAGTAATATTGGTGGTCATCTGTTTATTCAACATGCATTTGTTTTTAACATTCACCCTGTGACAGGCATTGTGCTTTGCCATGGGATAATAATTTAAAAAATATAATGCTAGGTCTCACTTAGTGAATGCTTCATTTGTACAATTCTATGCTGTGTACTTTATACACATGTCCTCCATTAATCTTTAAAACTTCTCTGCAAGGGGGTATCATTATGTCCATTTTACAGATGAGCTAGCTGAAATTCAGATAGTTTAAGTAACTGCCACAAAATGCACTGCTGGTAAGTGACAGAGTCAGGACTTGAACCCAGGTGTGTCTGACTACAAAAAAAAAATCTGTCTTAAAAGAACCTACCTTATAACAAAGGAGAAAAACTCATAAAGAAACAATAATAGTTTAGAGGGATGAGGGTTCTGATGGAGGGAAGTGCAGTGTACACAGGAGCCAAAAAGTGAGCATCTGGTCCAGTCTGGGGGTATCAAGAACAGCTTCTCAATACACCACCACAGAAGGTGACATTTGATCCGGTCCTTAGTCCCAGATGATTCTCAAATCATTCCAAAATAAACGGCAGCAACTATACACACTGACTAATTTCTTTAGATATACCAGAGGCAAAGCACTTAAGAAATGATTACATCATTGGAGAATTTCAACAAATTGACAACAAGACAGGGTAATAGGAAACATTTAAATCTCGATGAACAACTTAAAAGTGTAATGGGGCACATGGTGAGTCTCCCAATTATTATCATATATCCTGTCAGGGTGATTGATGCTAGGGAACATAATTCTGCTGAAATACTATCTGTCTTGTCAAAAAGATAAGTTGTAGCTGCCATCTGGTAGCTGTGTGATGCCTGGCATCCCAAAGAAAAGAGAGTAGATGCTAATTTGTAGGAATGGTAAGAATGGCATAAGCTTCTGAGAAATAAATAGTTACTAAATGAAGGACTCACCTTAGAACACTGCTTTGGGGTTCTGAGTGTTTATCCATCCACCAGAAGATAACCCTAAAAATAGATGGTGGTAGTGATCAACTGTTTTCAGTAACTGCCTGGTGAAAGGACAGCAGAGCAGAGAAGTATGAGCACCAGGTAAAGTCTCAAAGACTGAACTTCTCATTCCAGATCTCCTACTAGATGGCACTGTGATCTTGGGCAATTGCCTTAACCTTCTGGATCTGTTCCTCCTCTCTAAAAAGAATCCAGTACCAAGGCTTCATTATCTGTAATATTCTTTCTATCTCTAAAGTATAAGCTATTCAAGAGGCAAAATTCAGGATTAGTATTAGAAGAATCATTTACCTAAGAAAGAAACTAGGAAAACCCTTGGTTCTTTACCTTGAGATGGTCCATTTAGAGTAATAATTCCCTTTAGAAGACTACGTTTCATGACAAAGAATTGATTTTTTACCCTTTTCTCACAAACCAGAAAAGATCAATCAAGGCAAATGGCATCTTCTATGACTTTCCACCCGATTCCACATCCTTCAATACTAAATGAAATTATGTAAATAATTTCACCATAGAACCTGGCTCTTAGTGGCTGCTCAATAAATATTACTTATTCCTGCTTTCTCTAAGAGTGTTTGGTATCTAATATTCACTGCATTGTTGAACTGTCCATTTGAAGTAGATATTCTTTAGTCTCTGGTTAAAATTATAACTAGAGATACAGGGAATTTGTTCCTTACCAGAGATCTCCACTCAGCTAAAGAGATCTACTTTGCCAGTGACTCAGGTTGGCCAACATTGGCTTCCTACAAGACCCTCCAAAATTTCACTCCACATCTCTTTCTGAGTTCCAAAAATTTTGAGAAATAGAACCAAGAGTAAATCAGGAGTAACCCCACATATCCCCATTATTACTAATTAAAGCTATGTTAAAGGACACAGACTACGGTATGATAAGCCATCTTGGCCTGCAAGCTTCTTGCAAAAATTAGGTGAATACCTACTGAGAGGGAGACTGGTGTTCACCTATGAAGGAGGAAGACCAGTGGAAGAATGTTCTCTGTAGTAAAAGGAAGAAGGGCAGAGCAAAGCCAAGTAGACCCAGTGATTCCTTCCAAGTTTAAATCAGTCAAAATACTCCATCACTCCAAGGAGAAAGTAGTAAAGATTTTGAGAGGCTAGTACTACTGCCCTGCATAAGTCCATTTTCACACTGCTATAAAAAATTATCTGAGACTGGGTAATTTATAAAGAAAAGAGGTTTAATTGACTCACGTTCCACAGGCTATACAGGAAGCATAGTTGGGGAGGCCTCAGAAAACTTACAATCATGGCAGAAGATGAAGGGGAAGCAGGCACATCTTACAATGCTGGAAAAGGAGGAAGAGAGAGAGAGAAGCGCTACACACTTCTAAACAACCAGATCTCGTGGGAACTCACTCACTATCATGAGAAAAGCAAGAAGAAATCCGCCCTCGTGATCTAATCACTTCCCACTAGGCCCCTCCTCCAACATCAGGGATTACAATTTGACATGAGATTTGGGTGGGGACACAAATCCAAACCATATCATGTGCCTAGGGAAAAAAAAAATCCCTCAATATGGATCCCAGGAGCAGGAAAAATGCATTCCCCTCATTTATAAAAGATGTTCCCTCTAGAAAGTCATGAAAAAAAGAAATGAACAAACAAATTAAAAACCAGTTTTGCAGTTACACTAGGGAGAAGGGGTCCAGGCAATAGAAACCATATCATGATCCTATGGAAGCAGTGATGATTATAAGACCTTCCTTTTAAACTCTTTGAATTTCTAAATGTATGCCCTTCATATCCAAAGGGAAGGGAGTCTCAAATGAAAGCCTTGGCCATTTTGAATGGCAGAGCTGGGGCTAATTTGCTGTGGCTAGCGAAATGGAGGGAGTTGTATTAAGGGAAACAAGGTCCTCTGGGATGATCACTGGGCCGAAAAAATTACTTGACCAAACACAACAAGGGTTGCAGCTCCACAGCCCAGAAGGAGGCCAGCTCCTAATCACAATAATTCTCTGGAGAAGTGCTTCCAACAGGATATCTGAGTTGTTAGTTGATTAGGTTTCAGTTAAATCAATAAAGCCTTTAGGGTTAACTATCTGTGAGACATTCCTCTACAATTATAATGCATGGAAAAGTGTTTATTATCAACTTTTCCTTTCTTTGGCTTAATTATTTAAGCACTTGTGATTCAGCAGTTATCTTCCTGCCTCCCCCAGAAACCAATCTGAGAAAAACATTTCACAGAGGTCAGACCTGTTTCCAATGGGCAAATGAAACAAATGAAAAATGGATTTATTTCTCAATTATATTCAGGAGGAGCACAATATAGGCAATCAATCAATGAGCATTTAGCTTAGCGCAGTGAGAGTCACCATGTATTGAGTGCTTATCGTGTCAAATTCCAGCTAAGTGCTTTGTGAACATTATCTCATTTAATCTTTACAACTTCCTTGCAAGGTAAACATTATTATCTCCATTTTAATTTTTTTGTGTGTGTGCAAACACTATGGTGACTTAATCTCCACTTTCAAATGTGAAAATATGTCAAGCCAGTAAAGAAAGAGAAAGGATTCAAATTCAGGTCTATTGGTGTTATAGGTTGACTTTTGCCCCCCCAAAATTCCTGTATTAAAGTCCTAACCTACAGTATCTCAGAACATCACCATATTCAGTAATAGGGTTGTTGTAGATGAAATTAGTAAAGTTAAGATGAGGTCATACTGGAATAGGGTGGGTTTCTAATCCAATATGACTGGTATTCTTGTAAAATGGAAACATTTGGACACAGACATGCACACAGAGAGAATGCTATGTGAAGCCAAAGGCAGAGATCAAAGTGATGCTTCTCCAAACCAAGAAATGTCAAAAATGCCAGCAAACCACCAGAAGCTAGAAGAGAGGCATGGAATAGGTTCTTCCTCACAGTCCTCAGAAGAAACCAGCCCTGCTGACACCTTGATTTTGAACTTCTAGGCTCTAGAACTGTGAAATACTAAACGTCTGTTGTTTAAGCCACCCAGTTTGCAGTACTCTGTTATCACAGCCCTAACAAACATATAGAGTTAGATTCCAAAATCTATCCTTTTCCAATTGGTCACGTGGTCTACTGGGCACTACCGAGACCATGCACCCGGTTGGACATCCTAGTACCGACCTTTATTGGATTTGGACTGACATTATGGAGATGCTTCAAACAGTATGTCTACAGGCTATGGCTTCCCTGAAATTTCACCTTCCCCTGGCTTGAGCCCTTCCTTACCTGTCTTGTGTGTCTGAGAAACTCATATTGTTTCCAGCCTTTGGGTTAGCAGGCCACATGTTATTCATTCATTCACTTAAAAAATATACTGGCCAGGCGCGGTGGCTCAAGCCTGTAATCCTAGCACTTTGGGAGGCCGAGGCAGGCAGATCACGAGGTCAGGAGATCGAGACCATCCTGACTAACATGGTGAAACCCTGTCTCCACTAAAAATACAAAAACTTAGCTGGGCATGGTGGCGGGCACCTGTAGTCCCAGCTACTCGGGAGGCTGAGGCAGGAGAATGGCATGAACTCAGGAGGCGGAGCTTGCAGTGAGCTGAAATCGTGCTACTGCACTCCAGCCTGGGCTACAGAGCAAGACTCCATCTCAAACAAAACAAAACAAATATAAATATACATACACACACACACACACTTAATAAGAACCTTCCCTATTTCTACTAGCCTCTCACAGAGCTCACAGCCTAACAGAGGAGGATGATGTGGAGAAAACTATTACACCTAGAATTACAACAGGTATATTTTAGAGGCTTGTTTTAGGATTCTTCCAAAATCAAGATTGATCTTTTCTGTTCTAATCCTTACTGTGATTCTTTTAAAAATAAATAATAAGATAGATATTTCAGATTACCAAGAGACAGAGGTCAAAGGATTATTGAATTGTTTTCTTTACCTTGTATTAGAGGGAATGATAAGCAATATTTGACAATTATCTATACTGCTTTTGCAGAACTTTACTGGTGAGATTTTGTCTCCTTTCAAATATCCAAGCAGTTTTTAACTTGTTTTTCAGGAGTACAAATTCTCTGAACTAGTCTTGTACTTCTACCATAAACAACTAGAAAACAAGACAATGTTTTTTTTTTAAAAAAATAACTATTTTTAGATATTGAATAATAGACAGTACATAATATGACCTATGAGAGAAGGGAAAGAAGCAAAGCAAGACTCATAATTACCCGTTTTTTAACTGGAAGAATTTTCCAGACCAGGGAAGGGGAAACCAAGCAGAGCTAGGCACCCTCCCTGGATTAAGGAGACAGAAATCAGTCTAGGAAAGCTGGGGCAGCTGAAATTTGTGGACCAGAGTACCACAGAGAAGGAAGCTACACAAAAAACAAGCTCCAGAAACCTGCACAGAGGTCCCCTGGCTACTTCAACTGAAAAAGCAATATGTAAGCATAGGGCAAGATTGTAAAAGGCCAGGCAAAGGACTATTGGGAGCTGTAAACTGAAAAATTCTCATTGCTCATCCAGGGCTATGAGACAGTTCGTTTCTAGCTAGCCAAAATGGAGAGACATGTTGACTCGTTGACTTCGAGCATTCAAAAGAGAATCCAGAAGGGTCACATCTTAACAGTAGAAACAAACTACACTAAAGGCTACTCTATACTGGCTTCATAGCTTAAAAATGAACTTCAGAATTAAGCTTATACAAATAACTTAATAGCCTTCCAAAAGGAGCCCAATATTCTTTAGAGGGAGACAATAACTAGACCCTCAAAATTGTGAAACTCACAGTGTATACCATCCAAACAAAAATTATTAAACATACCAAGAGGCATAAAATACGATCTATAAATAGAAGAAATGAAGAGAGGATAAAGGCAGCAGTTGAAGACTTTAAAAGTTATAAATATCAAAAAATTAACTTGCAGTGAGCCGAGATTGCGCCACTGCACTCCAGCCTGGGCGACAGAGCGAGACTCTGTCTCAAAAAAAAAAAAAAAAAAAAAAATTAAGGCAAAAAATAAACATAATAAGGAAATAAATGCGCTATATAAAAAAGAAACACATGGAACTTTTAGAACTGCAAAATACACTTCTAAAATGACAATTTTATTGGATGGGCTTATGATCAGATTAGATGTTGCATAAAAAGGTATCAGTAAATTTGAAACATAGCAATAGCAGAAAGCCAAACTATAGGGCAAAGAAGAAAAAAATTTTTTTAAAGCCATGGACTCAGTGACCTAGGGAACAATAGGAAGCTATCTACGACACATAAATTGCATCTCTGAAGGGAGAAGGAGGAAGGAGTGTGGAAAAATAGGCAGAAAAAAAGTTTTGGGTAATAATACCTGAAATTTTTTCAAATTTGATAAAATCTATAAACCTATATATTAAAGAAACTCACTGACACCCATGAAGGATATACACCAAGAAAACCACACCAAGATATGTCATAAATTAGCAAAAGTTCAGCAAAGCCTACTGCAAATTAGTGATAAAGGCATAATCTTAAAAGCAGTCAGAGGAAAAAAGACACTTTACATTGAGGAGAAAATATATAAGACTATAGTTTTCTCATCAGAACAATGAAAACAAAGAAGATAAAGTGCTGAAATAAAACAACCAACGAACAAATAATAAACTTGCTAACCTAAAATTCTATAACCAGCAAAAGAATCCTTCAAAAATTGAGTTAGGACTTTTTTTCAAAAAATTCTACTTTTGTTTTAGATTCAGAGGGTACAGGTATGGGTTTGTTATGTGGGTATACTGCATGATGCCGAGTCTAGGGGTATGTGGTATTATGATTATACACTGGTTTTCATCCATGGTTCCCAGCTCGTAACTGTCATAGCCCTTTTTACAATCTTTTATTATAAGTTTGGGTATGTTAAGTCTCAGGAGCAGGCCTCTGATCTGCCCTCCCTTCACCTGCCCCAAAGCAGGACTCTAATGTTCCTCTGCCTTTCTGATTGTGGATCTTAAGACCTTCTCATGAGAAGGTCCCACCCTACACCCTGAGGAAAGAACTACTTCCATAAAAACCCAAGAGGACAGGGTTCAGTGACATTCTGGATAGCTGAACACATGGATGTTCCTGGAGGGTGGCACACCTAGGGAGGACATGGAAGCTCCACGCCGCTTCTTCCATGCCTCAACTTACGCATCTCTTTATTTGTACCCTTTGCAATATCCTTTAGGATAAACAGGTAAATGTCAGTGTTTCCTTGAGTTCTGTGAGCTGCTCCAGCAAATTAATTGAACCCAAAGAGGGAGCACCCCAACTTGAAGCCAGTCAGGTAGAAGTTCTAGAGACTTGTGACAGGGGTGGTGGGACAGGGGGATAGTCTTAGGGACTGAGCTCTCCACCTATGGGATCTGACACCATCTCTGGGTAGATAGTGTCAGAACTGAATTACAGGACACCCAGCTGGTGCCTGCTGTTTGGTGTGTGGGGAAAAATCCCGACACATATGGTCACAGAAGTCTTCTATGTTGGTGATTCTTATGGTATGGGAGTACAGGAAGAAGACGGGTAGAGAGTTTTTCTCTAAACAGGGTACAATTGATCCCATTACCCAGGGAGTGAGCATAGTACACAGGTAGTTTTTCAACCTTTGCCTCCCTTCCTTTCTCCTCCATCTATTTGTCCCCAGTGTCTACTGTTCCCAACTTTATGGAGTTAGGTTATTTTTAATAAAGTTAAGGTTGAGAGAATGTATTGTTAGAAAATGTGCATGTCAAAGAATTTGAAAGGATGTTTATTAGGAATACAATATTATCATTATTTTATATCAGTAGGGAAATGATATAATGTGTTAAAAAATGTAAATATATGGGCAAATAGAAATGATTTTTCTTCATTTTTTATTTTAAAAATATATAATTGACTATTTAGAACAAAGATAATGTAATGAGGGATTAGGACAATGTAGATGGAAAATAAATGACAATAACACAAAGATAGGGATGGAGAAAAATGGAAGTATACTGTTATAACAGTGGTCCCCAACAATTTTAGTACCAGGGACTGGTTTTATGGACGACAATTTTTCCACAGACCGGGTAGTGGGGTGGGGGTGAGGGGCAGGATGGTTTGGGGATGATTCAAGTACATTTATTGTGCACTTTATTTCTATTATTATTACATTGTAATGTATAATGAAATAACAAATCATCATAATATAGAATCAGTGGGAGCCCTATGCTTGTTTTCCTACAACTAGGCAGTCCCATGTGAGGATAATGGGAGACAGCAACAGATCATCAGGCATTAGATTCTCATAAGGAGCATGCAACCTACATCCCTCACATGCGCAGCTCACAATAGGGTTTGCTCTCCCATAACAATCTAATGCCACCGCTGATCTGACAGGAGGTGGAGCTCAGATGGTAATGCTTGCTTGCCCATTATTCATCTCCTGCTGTGTGGCCCAATTCTTAATGGGCCAGGGCTTGCTTGCCCATCATTCATCTCCTGCTATGTGGCCCAATTCTTAATGGGCCAGGGACTGGTACTGGTCCATGCACAAAGATGGGGATGGAGAAAAATGGAAGTATACTGTTATAAGAGTGGTCCTCAACCATTTTGGTACCAGGGACTGGTTTCACGGAAGACAATTTTTCCACAGACCAGGTGGTGGGGTGGGGGTGAGGGGCAGATGATAAGATAGATAGATAATAGATAGATAGATAGATACATAGATAGATAGAGGTTTGATAAGCCAAAAATGAAGATAAAACAAATGCTAAAAAGTAACGAATCCAAAAAAAAAAAAAAAAACAAGAAAAGGGGGAAAATGAACAAACAATAGTTGGAACAAATAGCAATATGGTAGACATAAACCTAAGAATATAAAAGATTATATTAAATGTAAAGGTTCTGAGAACTTGAATTAAAAGGCAAAAATCATCAAACTAGATCTTTTGAAAGGCAAGACTCAACTATATGTTGTCTAGATGAAGAGTGCATTAACTATAAAGATGCCAGGATGGAAAAAGATGTATCTTGCAAATACTAATCTTAAAGTTAGAGTAACTATATTAATATCAGATAAAATAGAGCTCAGAAAAAGGAAAGATTACCAGGCATAAAGAAGAACATTTTGTAATAACAAAATGGTCAATTCATCAAGAATATGTAAAAATCAAAAATATATATGCACCTAATAAAAGAGCTTCAAAATATATGAAGCAAAAGCCAATAGACTTGAGGCCGGGCACAGTGGCTCATGCCTGTAATCCCAGCACTTTGGGAGGCTGAGGTGGGTGGATCACCTGAGGTCAGGATTTCAAAACCAGCCTGGCCAAAATGGTGAAACCTTGTCTCTACTAAAAATACAAAAAAAAAAAAAAATTACCCAGCCATGGTGGCAAGCACCTGTAATCCCAGCTACTGGGGAGGCTGAGGCAGGAGAATCGCTTGAACCTGGGAGGCGGCGGTTGCAGTGAGCAGAGATCGTGCCACTCCAGCCTGGGCAACAGAGTGAGACTCCTTCAAAAAAAAAAAAAAAAAAAAAGCCAATAGACTTAAAAAAAAGACTTTTCTTTCAATTTTTAAAAAATTTTCAATTGTTATTGAAAATTTCTACATTACTCTCTCAGTAATTAATAGAGCAAGGAGGCAGAAAATGAGAAAGTATATAGAAGAGTCAAATAACACTATCAATCAAGTTAACTTAATTGATGTGTATAAAACATTTCACCCCCAAAGAGTGAAATGCACATTCTTCACAAGTGCATCCAAACATTTAATGAGATAATATTTTATAGGCTAAGCTATGAAATATGCCTCAACATTTTTAAGTTGACAGAAATTACATGAAGTATGTTTTTAAAATACAATGAAATTAAGCAATCAAATCAACAATTTAAAAAAATCTTTAAAATCTTCCAAAATTTGGAAATTAAGCTACCTGCTTCCAAATCAAATGATCCATGGGTCAAAGAAGAAAGCATGAGAAAAATAGAAAACATTTTTAATGGGAAGATAATAACAACTCAACATGAATTAAGATTTTGAGATGCATTTAAAGTGGCACTGTATGAAATTAGATGTGATTGTCCTTAAATGTTTATGTAATAAAATAAAATAGGTGTAAAATAAATTATATAAGCTTTCACTTTAGGAAATTAGAAAGAGTAAATTAAACCCAATATAATTAAATAATACACATATACAATTTAAAAAGTGTATTTCATAATAAAAGCAGCTCTAATTTTATAACCATATTTGATACTACTTAGAAAAACTGGAAGGAGCTATATTTTTTCAGAAATTATGTGTATAATTTGATTAATAAACACTATGTGCAATTTAATTATATGTTCATTCTCTAGCTGTAAATATTTATTTGTCTATATACGTCCATTTCTAATGGTTTGCTACATACTTGTAGCTTTAGTTTCGTTTACTAATCAACATTAATGATGTGCCTATTATGTGCAGCCTTTGCAAAATGCCAAAACCACGCATGTGTAAGTATCACTCATGCCTTCAAATACAGTATATTACAATCCACCACAGAAACAGACAAGAAAACAAATTACTACAACACAGCAGGTGTATGACTAGGTGCCAAGGCAGTCTGAGGAGAAGGGAATGATGAGGGCTCTCTTTCACATGGCTCCCCTGCTTCAGGTACAGTTAGAGATAAGGCCGTACCTGACATGGGGTCATGAAGCACGGAGTCTTTACATGCTGTTCCTTCTCTTTGAAGGTTTTGGCTCCATGGTAGGTATGGGGAGGAATGAATCAAAAGCACATATAGGAGATTAAAGACAGAGTAATGATCTGTGGTTAAACTGGCAAGTAGGATTGGCATTAGGCAGGCCAATGGGGAAAGGAGCCGAAGGAAGGAATGTGATAAGGCCAGTGATGCAGATGGAGGCAGATTATAAATTCCAATCTGATCTCTGAGAAATTCATTATTCATCTTTATGAACTACCATCCTCAACATGGCCAAAAGCAATGCATAGAAGGGATTGTGAATTCACCAAATTAAAGACACCAAAGAAAAAGTTGCAGTCATGTTAAAACTAGCAAGGAAAGGAGAGGATGTGCTATTACATTGAATAGAATTCTGAAAGATTGTCTATTTTAGCATTTTTTTAATATATTGTGTTTAGGCAGTTTTAACAAGGTTTGATCATTTTATCTATTTAAATACTTGTTCATTTAAGCAACGGTTAAGCCCCAGGACATTTTAATACCCAATAAATCCATCAGATGTTAGGTACACATTATTTTTATATGGTAAACTTGAGACTTGCCTCTGTCCGTATCATTCCTAGCCAAGCCAGTAGACTACAGGTCTCTACTTCTACAGGTATCAAGTGGGGATGCTTATTTTTGAAATTACTTATTTGAAGGACCTAAAAAAAAAAATGAGACTCTCAGTGAAGAGGCTTTTACTATTGCTTTGTAGGGAGTCCAGGCATGCCAATTTTATTTCTTAAATAAAATTTATATATATATTACAAGCAGGAATAGCAAGCAACTGATTTTATAGACCAGTTAATGTAGCCTTTAAAATATACTTTAAGTAATCAAATGTGAACAAAAGTATATGTCTGTATTTTGGTTAAACTAAAAAACAAAAAAATGAATTATGCATAAAATTTATTTTAGTAAAATCAAAATGGTCATTAAAACTAAGAATGAAGGGGCCACTTATAACAACATTTGCCTTGCTCCATACTAATCACTTTCATTTTAAAATAATCCTCTTTGGCATTTTAATCCTTGAAAAAATCTCCACTTAAAGAATTATATGGGAAGTTCTGACCTGTAACATGTTTCTCTTTTGCCAAAAAGCACTTGCTGAAGCTAAATATGACTGTGGAATTTGGGGACCACTAATTTCAGTTCAGTTTGGCTAGGCCAGTGTCTGTAATAGTTGCAATGCTTTGGGTTTCTAATTTTTTGCTTCCCAGCCCAGGATGAAGCTTTCCTGTTGCTGAAAAGCAATCTGAAGCAATAGCTTTGAGCTGACCAACATTACCAATGCAGTACAGAAGGAAGAGAGTTGCTTCTATTTAAGCAGCAGCACCACTAGATATATGGGCTACTGTTACACTCAGGTGGGAAATTTGCTTTGCTGGAAGTGAAGGTGCTAAGGGTCTGTACAAGGAAACATTCATAAGTCCCACTTTACCAATATTTTCTCCCTCCCAAATAACAGCCATGAGTTCCTTAGCCAACACTGTCTGCCTTGGGATTGAGGTTAATTACCATGATATCATTTAGATGTTTGGGTTTGGATTTGTTTTGGGTAAAACAAATTTGGGGCAGCCCAGATTGATGTGAATGAATGATTTAATGTGCCAACTCTGCATTTCAAAAGAGCATTTCTATGCTAGCTTTACCTATTGAGAGATGAACATTGGCATGGGTACATATCCATATTTAATCATGGAACATTGTCAATAGTCTCAAAAAGCCAGTTGCAATAATAAAAGGCATACCTCTGCAATAGGGATAGTACCAAAATGCATTTCAAAGCCAGATTAAAATGGAAGCACCCAATTATAAAATTCATTCTATTGGCCTGCCTGAATACAAATGCTAACAAGCAGTCTGAGTACAATCAGTCCTTGTAAACTGTTCAAACCAAAATGAATAAGCAAACCCACTCCCCTCTTTATGTTTCCTTCTTTATGAGAACATCAAGTGTGGAGGCATTAAATCATTTGTCTGGATCCTCAACAGCTTCTTCATAATAGATCAGTTAAATTGGGCATTTTTTATATCATCTGGCTGACTGTGCAGGAGCTCCATAAAATGAAATTGAAAGTGGCTGCATTTTAATGAATATACTTTATTTGATAGTAAATGAACTTAATCAATAAAATTCAGCGTACTACATAGTTTATTGCACTTTTGGTGGGAAATAGATCCGGTGGCCAGTTAGAAAAAGGAATTAACCAGCAGCCCCTTTTCTTCCTTAAAGCCATTTATTTTTCTCATTGGACAAGTAGAGGTGTGGGGAAAAAAATGGCCTCAGTTAAATATTCTGATATTGAAACTGTGTCATACACTTTTGTATTAGCAACCGTGCAAATACAGAATTTAAGGCAGAGGCAAGGAAGAACCTAAAAGGCAATAGAATGACCAGAATCTCATATGAGATTTCCCAGTATTTTAAGCAAAGTATCAGTACCTAAGTTTTTGACTCTTATTTCTCTTTTAAATAGACATGGAAAAGAGTTTTCAGAAATATCTTTCTGAACAATTAAACCCAAGTATTATATAATTTTACCTGTCATAATATAGCTTCAGATTAGCAAGTGCAAAAAAAACCTTAAAGTTCAAAAGGTCATATATTCTTTATGCCTTTATCTTTACATTCTTTTATACCACACACATTCAAAGTTTTTATAGGGTTTCAGAAATATTAAATATGGGGGTACTATCATGGTCAGGTGGAAGAAGGCAGTTTTATTGCCTATTAACATTCACAGTACAGTTCAGAAAAGTGGCAAAGCATATAGTTCCTTTATCAGGTCAAGTTTCTTGTGCTTAAGAATCCTAAAAGCTGTTCTTCAGGAAGCAAATATTAGAGCAAGCAGTATTAAATTTCTGTCTCATTTTGACTAAGTGAAATGGAAATTTCAGGCCTGGGGCCCAGCTACTGCTCCTTCAGTAAAATGAAATAATAAAGGACAGTGGACATTTTGGGCTACCTACCCTTATTCTGAAGGACCAAGATATTCAAAAAGTTTGTGTGTGTGCAATGTGCCCAGGGTGCAAACCTCTGGGCCAGGGGATCGTCAGAACCTAGGGATCCCTGGTCTACTGGCAGAGGAAACTCCAGGAATTGAGAGTGCTGGGGCCAGGACCCTATCACCGCTCAGCCCTGTATCCCTAGATCTGGGCTCTGCAAGTTTCATTCAACCCGAATTCATGGACTATAAGTTGTCTCCAATTTTTTATAGACTTTGAGGTCCTCTAGAGCAACCTCTTAATTATATAGATGAGAAAACCTAGACTTAGGTCTCCTTGGGCAAGAGAATTAAATGGAACATGATCTCCTGTTAGATTGTATGGCCTGCAAGAGCAGGGCCAGTATTTCTCTAATGGTATGGAGTTCTATGTCTCATTGTTTAATTATTGAGGGGATATTCAGGAAAGAAGGGTAACGGAGGCAAAGGCATTCATTTTACTGCTTACCCTCAGAGGTAGTGGCATCACTTCCCTCTGCCTGTATTTTTCTAGCAGAGAGGTTGTTATTGATCCATGAGGGTGGGAGCTGGGGTGAAAGGGTGGTAAGCCAGGAGGCAGTGCAACCATTTAGGATTTACAGCCTAGAATATCACGTTTTAGCAATTTCTGTTTCAGATTTGAATTAAGAGCCCAGGTGAGAGATGTTTATTTGGGTTTGTGGAAATTCAGTTGCAAAACCAATGAATATCATTTCCTGAATTTTTAGTCCCTACATATATCACTACTTTTAAAAAATTGGTTAAGAATTTATGGCCTCCTGAAAAACTCCCTCTCAGGCAATAAGATATATCACCTGTTGCTCTGCCATCTGGACTATAATCTCCCTCCATCGGTGGGATGGAAAACTTACTTGAAATTAACTTTTCAGAGAGATAGTTCTCCTCAAAAGTGTTGGAAGTCTAGAGAGAGCAATTGTATTTTCTTGGCTTTCTCTATATCTGCTTTATCACTTGACTACATGTTCTCCCAAATCTATGATATCTTTCCAAAGAGTACACATTGAAAAATGCCTCATGACTCAAATTGCTTTTAAAGATATTAACTCCTTTTTACCTCTACTTCAAAACAGACAGATCAAAGATGTTATTCACCGAAGGCCCAACTTTAGATTTTTCCACATTCTGTAACTACATTCACATGACAATTGCATGTGTATTTTTATAGTACTAGTGGGAACATTATTAGAAATCTATTTTAAATGATTCTGTAAATATCACCTGTGCCCATTGTTCACTTGGAACTATCAATAAGAATCCTGCTGTATTTTAGTGGTCCCCTTTTCTTCCCTGAAATAAAACTACCAACAATTGTTTCAGTGAAAATTTCTGTTATTTATTTAAGTCATCACTTCCTTATTTTATGCCTATTGCTCCCATCCTCCAGTGTACATTAAATTTGATTTATTCTCAGAAAGCCCTTAGCATATCTTGTTTGCCTGCAGCTTAGACTCAGTGGGAAGTCTTCCTTATAACTTTTGAAATCTAGTTAAGCACTAGAGCTAATATATTTTCCAGCGCATAGATATGAAGGATTATTCTTTCCAAATGACTTTTTTTCCATTCAATTTGAAATTCTCAAATTGAGTACATATTATATCAGTTGGCCTCTCCTAAGAATCATCTAATCTGCCTTGTCCTTCAAGAACAGATATAATTATATTTTTTGGTTGTCCAAAAATACGAGGACAAAATAAAAGTTGAATCGAATCATGAAGTGGAGACAGGACTGAAAGCCATCCAGTTCAATATTGTCATTTACTGGATATTATCACTGAAACCTAAGATCACATAGGCTGTTTGTGATATGATCAGAAGTGGAACCCCACATTCCTTCTTAGATTTAGCTTCTCTTTGGACTTTCCCGCCATGTTATGAAAACACTTTCTCAACCAAATTCGTTTATTTAAATATGGCTATCTAGAAAGTGCAGATCATCGCATACATCTGTCTTCCCTACAACATTTTTATGCCACATTAGGCTGCAGCTTTGATGATCAAAATAAAACAACATAGTGTCTCTATGGAAACAGGAGTTTCATCAACTCTGGTAAACCCCTGGCACTTAATAAATATCATTAATTGGATAATTAAATTGGACTGATGTAAACTAAACTGAGAAGCTTTATCTCCTGAAATTCTCATCCAGTTTTATCTCCAGGAACCATCCAAACCAAAATTAATCTATTTTCGACTTGAACACTATTCCCTTAGTGAGAAAACCATGTTCTTCCTTGTAGCCTGAAGAATGGCAGTTCATTAAACTATTCTTTGAATAATCCAGTTTTCAGTGAAGCTCTTCCACAATCCTGATCAATATTCTTTTGTGTTAAGGGCTTATATAAAGTATGGGAATTCATAAAGGGCAGAATTGACCTAGACTCCAGACACTGAATACCTGCAGACAATTGTTTTCTATGAGAGGTCTTTAAAGCATAGAATGTCTTACCATTATGCCCTGAGCAACTGGTCCTGTACCTGACACATACTAGGCTCTGGTGACTCTGTCTAAATGACTGGATCCCAGCACTGTCTTACTGCTCCCTTAGTTTTTCATATTGAGCCTGTGGTCAAATACCACTCCCTTTCACATAAAGTTCAGTTAATTTTACATAGTAAAGCTTAAAGCCACTAAGGCAAAGCATTTCACCCATCTCAAAGATGAGCATTCTTTTCTTGCACTCAGCATTACTACCTGCCAATGTAATTCAGTCTACTTCCTGAATTCAGATTTTATATAATTTATTCCTTCAAAATTCTTTTCTCCTAGAAAAACAGGAAAAAATATTCCAGGCAAGTGAAAGAAGGAAGTAAAAGATCTGAGACCTATGGAAATGTCAATATTTTGCTAATGTAAACACAGAAACTTTGTTTACATACCAGGTGCCATCCAGAGAGGTAGCCAAGGAATACCAGCCTGAAAAAACCTGAGTGTCTAATAGGTAATATAGTAGATGATTTAGAGCAAAAATGTGAATCCAAATCCCAGCTTGGCCCCTTTCTGTATGTTATTGGGCAAACTATGTAACCTCTCTGAGCTTGTGTCCTCATTTTAAAAATAGAGGCAATATTTATATAACTATCTCACAGTAAGAGCTAACATTTATATAGTAGCTACTATGAGCAAGGTACTATTGATTTATTAACTCACTTAATCCTCATGTAGCCTTTGAGGTGGGTATTGAATTCTCATATAGCCCCTAAATAGTGGGTGGTATTACTGCCTTCATTTTATAGAAGAAGCAGGTTCAGAGAGGTAAACTAACTTTCACTAAGCACACAGCTATTAAGTGGTGGAGTTGAGATTTAAACCCAGGCAATCAACTCTAGAGTCTTTGTCTACAGGCAGTACACCATACTGCCTATACCAACATGAGCATGAACTCCAAGATATCAACTTTATTATTCCTTTTTTATTGCCATCACTCCCCTCAGCAACAGGAAAGAAAAGAGAGCACTAGGCTAGAAGGAAGGCTGGAATCCATTCACAACTCCTTCCTGACTAGCTCTGGGACTGCGGGCAAGTTATTTTATCTCTCCGAGCCTCAGAATCCTCATCCGTATGATTAAAAAAGCATGTCCAGGAATTCATGAATTCATGCTTAGAGATACCCAAAGAGTAAGGCAATGAATGGAACAGACTAAGGTAAACTCTTGCAAAAGAGAAACACTTTGCCTCCATATTTAGTACATACATTACATGAACACATGGAAGCACTCAATACAATAGTAGCTAACATCATCATTACTTTTACCTCTCTATTCCAGCCCTTACACCTACAGACTTTTTAACTGCAGGAAAAATTAGAAATACTGTATCTCTGTTACCGTCACTACTACATGATTCCAGAGAAAGCTGTTGGTATAGAAATAGCCTTGAAGAGAAAGACCAGAGGAAGGCCAGCCACCAGCCCATTTCTGAGCCTGTTTAGTCTTCCAGCAGCTTGACCTTGACTTTTTCGCCAGCTCTGAGCCAGCCACACAAAAGACTCTTTAGACCCAAGGCTATAAATGCACAGTGTTCTGGAAGCAGTCATAACCTCCTAAATCTACTTAATCCCTTAATCCCCACCTCCTAGCAAGGCGGAGCCCACACAGGATGCCTGCCTCAGCTTTCACTGGTTAGCATCACCAAGGGCCTGAGCCCACTCTCAGCCTCTCTGCTCCACTCATTAGGCCTCTGCTCCAAACTTCTCAAACCCTACACTCCCTGCTTTCAGAGGAAACGTTCTTGTGCGTTGCTGGAGTTTGCTAATATGTAAGTGATGAAATCCAAGGTACATTTGGTATTTGGACAAATGTCAAATGTTTTCCCTGTGCACCAGATATGAAATATAAATGAGTTAAGTAAAAAAAAAAAAAAAAAGTAAAAAGCAAGCAGGCTGCTCAGTGCAACACTGAACCTCCTATCTGGCACTGCTTCTCTTCTCAAATAGAAGACTCTAGAAAGGTGGATGGGATGCCCACTACATTTCAAAATATTATCTGCATTATACCCTCACTATTGCCATTAGTCCCCATGACAGCAGGAACAAAAAGAGAACACTGGCTAAAAGTTACTTAGAAAGCCTAGGTTCCATTCACAGCTCCTTCCTGAGTAGTTCTCTGACCCTGGGCAACCTACTTTACCTCTCTGGGCCTCAGAATCTTCGCTTGTAAAATGATAATATCTGGAGGTTCTGTAAGCATGGAATTCATGCTGAGAGAAGCCCAGAGAATAATGCAATGAGTGAAACTGACTAAGAAGTCTTCTTTCGACAGAAAAACACTTTGCAAATTTAATACATAATAATATTCTCCACTTTAATAAAGAAATATGCTCAATTTCATGTCTTAATAAATGTTTTGCTTTAGGATAGCTTAAGATTTACAGAAAGGTTGCAAAAATAGTAGAGTCCCCATATACCCCACTCCCAGGTTTCCGTTTTGTTAACATCCTGCATTAGTATTGTACATTTATCAATATTTCTTTCTCTTAAAATATGCCGCCCTCTGAACCTATCTACAGAGGTGGATGCACAGGAGTATTTCTCTACTAGACCCAGATAGAGAGACAATAGGGAGTGAAGCAGACTGCAATTAGCAGGCACAAATCCCAGCTATGGGAAGAGCTGCAACTCAGAGTCAGCTGCTGGCTGTGCTGCCACACCAAAATGAAGATTATGTATTTCTAGGTCTCTGAGGAGGGGAGGAAATTGTTTGTTTGTTTGTTTGTTTTTAAGAGAATCTAGAAATGTAGATTTTTGTGTGTGTGAAATGTACCAGTTTTTAAAGTTTGGCTCATTTTTCTTTTCTTTCTCAAAACACTATTCTGGCCAAACAAAACAGACATGCTCATGGAATTTTGCCTGTGACTTTCCTTTTGTGATCTCCAGTCACATTAGTTTCTATGGGCTAAGCTCAAGGTGTCAGCAGGGTTGGTTCCTTTTCGAGGCTATGAGAAAAGAATCCATTCCCTTGATTTTTTTCAGCTTCTAGTGGCCATTTGTATTCCTTGGCCTCCTTAATTCTTGCTCCATCTTCAAAGGGCACCACTCCAATCTCTTCTTCTGTTACTAATTACAACACCTTTTCTTCTGACCCTGACACCTCCTGTATTCTTCTTATAAGAAGTGTTATGATTACACTGGGCCCATCTGAATAGTTCAGAATAATCGCCCATCTTAAGATGCTTAATCACATCTGAAATCCTTTTTTGCCATATAAGGTAAAATTCACAGGTTCCAGAAAATTAGGGTATGTGGACATACATCAGGGGGTCATTATTCAGTCTACCACATTAGTTTAGAAGCAAAGTTCCCTTCCAGCTTTTATAAGAAAATACTCTCTCCCAGCTCACTCCTAACCACATAAGTCATTCTTATGATTCCATCTTCTTGGACTCCTATCAGAAAAGCCACTTTGGCAAGTATTTGTAGGGCAGATGCCATGTGCCCAGTAGTGTGCTAAGAACGCAAGGGAGGAATAATTATAAAAGAACAAATATTCTCTTCTGTTCCAAAGGTTTCTGCTGTACTTGTGAAAGGACAAGAATTACAGAAGGTGTAATGCTCTAAGAACTCACTTTACTTGAAAGATTTTCATTAGATCTAGAGGAAAAAAATTAGAAGGTACATATTTATTTTTACAGAAGAATATTGTTTCATATCATCCATTTACTAACACTTGACACAGCACTCATACGTCACCATTCCCAAATAATAAGAGCTCAATAATCCACACTAGGGAAGAGACAGACTGTGAAAACACAGGCCCAGGATGAGGGTTATAAGAAAGGTCAACATCTCTGAGATGAAACTTTTGAGGGTGACCCAGCCAGGACCACTTTATTCCTCTAACCTAAGCCTTATACCTGAATACTTCAGCCATAAAATATCAAGCAGGAGGGGCATATTTTCATTGAGGCCCTGAAATTGACATCTTTTGGAGTATCTGTACCATATGTAAATCAACTGGGCATTTTTTGGAGTATCTGTACCATATTTAGATCAATTACCTACCCATTTTTCTCAGGAAAATACAGCTCCTTCTAAGTAACTGAAATACATTCTTGGCATCTCTTTGTATTGCTCACTACACTTGATTAAACCAAAGTAGGTAACTGATGCATACAAGTCCAACCCTGGACATTTAGAATCAAAACCAGGAGTCAGGGCCGGGCGCGGTGGCTCACGCTGTAGTCCCAGCTACTCGGAGAGGCTGAGGCAGGAGAATGGCGTGAACCCGGGAGGCGGAGCTTGCAGTGAGCCGAGATCGCGCCACTGCACTCCAGCCTGGGTGAGAGAGCGAGACTCCGTCTCAAAAAAAAAAAAAAAAACCAGGAGTCAAGTTAGTTGAGGCCTTTAACATAAAACTTTGGAAGTAGAAGCACCGTTACCTTTTCCCATTGTAGACTGGGGATATAAGGAGATAATCAATTGAGAGAGCAAGCAAGGCACAAAATCATCATACACAGAGAATAAAGTGACACCCAGAGAGGCTCATGGCTTTTACGTTTCTGCTTCCAGTCACTTCCTGAGGTTTGGCTGCAATATTACCCCTGAGTTCCAAGAGCCAGCCCTGTTTCTTTAAAATAAATTTCCTGTCTTTCCTTAGATGAGAACAAGTTGGCTTCTATTACTTGAAACCAAAAGTCATTATAGTCTCCCGAGAGCTCCCAAAGAGCTTCCCATGAAGGCTCCCACCCACTGCTGTCTCCATGAAAAATGTCTTCCACTATTACTGCATTCAGATCTCTGTCCTTTAGGAACTATTTCAAAAGGATTTGACAACTGGCGCCTGTTAGGCTGGAGAACAGAGGACACTTAGCCAACAAAATTCTCACATCAGAGTAGTAGCAGTGAAATGTTTGGCCTAATTTCTCAAAATAAAGTCATTTTTATGAGTGGTTAATTTTCTCAAGTCCCAGTAGCTGAATGCTTTCAGGTAAACCTCGAAAGTTGGCAGGGAATTTATCTACAGAGTCTGGACACTGTCCAGATTCTAAAGAATAAACTGGGGCTTGATATACACTTATTTGGTGCTTTCATTTATTAAACAATTACTGAAAGTATGTAAAGACAGATATACTCAATGTATTCCACTTATTGAATATGTTCGCCTACAGTGCCTCATTGATACACACAATTGTCCAGTGAGAAAGATAGGGCAAAATACTGTATTCCCATTTTATAGATTAAGGAGGAGTTAAATAATTTGACCTAGGGAAATGGCACTGAAAAATATGGCACTGAGCCCCTAAAGAGTAAGTATCAAGTTAAGCTAATCATAATATGTGTATTAGTCTATTCTCAGGCTGCTATGAAGACATACCAAAGACTGTGTAATTTATAAAGAAAAGAGGTTTAATTGACTCTTGTTTCCACGTGGCTGGGGAGGCCTCAGGAAACTTACAATCATGGCAGAAGGCACCTCTTCACAGGGCAGCAGGAGAGAGAATGAGAACCAGCAGGGGAAATGCCAGACACTTATAAAACCATCAGATCTCATGAGAACTCACTATCATGAAAACAGCATGGGGGAAACTGCCCGTATGATTCAATTACTTCCCACCAGGTCCCTCCTGTGACATGTGGGGATTATGGGAACTACAATTCAAGATGAGATTTGGGTGGGGACACAGCCAAACCATATCATTCCACCCCTGGCCCCTCCCAAATCTCATGTTCTCATTTCAAAACACAATCATGCCTTCCCAACAGTCCCCCAAAGTCTTAACTCATTTCAGCATTAACTCAAAAGTCCAAGTCCAAAGTTTCATCTGAGACAAGTCTGTTCCACCTATGAGCCAGTAAAATCAAACGCAAGTTAGTTCCTTCCAATATACAATAGGGGTACAGGGATTGGGTAAATACACCCATTCCAAGTGGGATAAATTGGCCAAACCAAAGGGGCTACAGGCCCCAAGCAAGTCTGAAATCCAACAGGACAGTTATTAAACCTTAAAGTTCCAAAATGATCTCCCTGACTCCATGTCTCACATCCACGTCACACTGATGCAAGAGGTGGGTTCTCACAGTCTTGGGAAGTTCCACCCCTGTGGCTTTGCAGAGTACAGCTTTCAGGGGCTGGTGTTGAGTGTCTGCAGCTTTTCCAGGCACATGATGCAAGCTGTCAGTGGATCTACCATTCTGGGGTCTGGAGGACAGTGACTGTCTTCTCACAGCTCCACTAGGCAGTGCCCCAGTGAGGACTCTGTATGGGGGCTCCAACCCCACATTTCCCTTCTGCACTGCCTTAGCAGAGGTTCTCCATGAGGGCTCCACCCCTGCAGCAAACTTATGCCTGGACATTCAGGCATTTTCTTACATCCTCTGAAATCTAGGTGGAAGTTCCCTAATCTCAATATTTGACTTCTGTGCACCTGCAGGCCTAACACCACATGTAAGCCACCAAGGCTTGGGGCTTCCACCTTCTGAAGCAACAGCCTGAACTGTACCTTGGCCCCTTTTAACCCTGGATGGAATGGCTGGGAAACAGTGCACCAAATGGGATTATGGGAACTACAATTCAAGGTGAGATTTGGGTGGGGAAACAGCCAAACCATATCAATATGTTAATCACCCGGCACAGTAACTGACATATAGTGTTTCAGGGGTGACAAAGTAATTTTATCTCACACAGAACTCTAATTCATAGATAGTGGCTGCCTGCAATACTGTGTTAAGAAAGATTCCAATAGTGTATCTGGACTCTTTTCGGAAGAGGTACTGTGACTGAATTGAGGTGCCTGGTGACAGGTAAGAGAGGGCAAAGTAACAGCACAGGCCTCAGTAGTTCCATCCCTATAGTAAATGCTCAATAAATGACCAAACTGGCAGACTCAGGACTGAACACCATGTCACTTGGCCTTTTCCATTCCAATACACTATGAATGTCTCCACTCCTGTCCCTAATGTCCTAAACCACGAGTAAACAAATTATAACCCAAAGACCAAACCTGGGCTTTTTAATAAAGGTTTTTAAATCAAGGTTTATTTGAATACAATCATGTTTATTTGTTTATGTATTATTCATAGATGCTTTTGTGCAACAAGAACAGAGTTGAGTAGTTGCAAAACAGTTGGGGTTACATACAAAGACTAAAATATTTACCATTTGGCCCTTTATAGAAAAAGTCTAGCTAACCTCACTCCTAAACCAAATTGAAGTTCAAAGGAGTTCAAGAGAGATAAATCTAACCCTATATTTTATTTTCCATACAATAAAGTTGCCTACATTTCTGCTTTGGTGACCAGAGTAAAACACACAATGCCATCACTAACCTTCTAAGATAAATCAGGCAAGTGTGTATTCCCTATTGGGCTATTAATAGATTGGCATTTAAAGAAGAATTAGCTCTAATATGAATTAAGGACTTTAATTACTTGTGCCTAAGGTGATTAATTCATTGAAGGGTAAAAGAAAAATACAATATAAAATGGGTAACAAAAGATTTAAACCTACTGTAAACTCCTATTCACCCAGAAATCAGCCAACCAGACAGCCATAACTTTATTTTATTTTCCTTTTTGCTGGGAGATCACATACAAATTCTGGCTTATGAACTTGATAAGAGAATCCGTTTTCAGCATACCTATTCAAAATAATTGATTGTCATAATTACAACACCTAACCCTTATGGGTCATGTAAGAAAGATTTGGTAATCTTTGAGATTTAGATGGCAATATTAAATTTACCAGAGTTAATGAACCAAGTTGTTCAAATCCTGAACAGAGAGAACAGTATATTGGGTTATCTTACAACTTTAGAGTTTTATGCAATATTATAGGAGTTAAGCCAAGAAATACGAATAACTAAAATGTATTCTGGTTAGTTCTCTCTTTGTCTAATAATATTGTTAGTTAGAATACCACACATAATGATGCTCACATAGGTGATCATTAAATACTTTTGAGATAATTTAGAAGGGGCCACCAACTACAGAAGGACTCCTAACCCAATTCACCTACTGTGATGGAAGAAAAGGGTTGGCAAGAACATGGTCCAGTGGTTCGTTCCATAAAACTAAGGCAAGGTGTAAACAGCAGATGCTTCAATCCAGTGAGCACTGTGTGTATCATCAGAGTATAAATACTAGTCTTTTTTCAGAGGGTTATGAAGATTAGAGCTGGGAAATCATGTTCTAAATAGGTCATCATTCTCAGGTCCTGACAAAGGAGCTCCTGACAAAGGAGCTCAGGAATGGAAACTGAATGAGAACCGTGAGGAACTAAGAAAACCTGGAAACAAGGGAATGGTTAGGGAATTAATCAGGAGGAAATGGGCTAAATTCATCTGTACAATCTGCAAAAGTTGAAAAAATACCCATGTTTGGGGTTTCAGAGATAATATCTCCCTCTTCCACTTATAAGACTAGAATCAATATAAAGATAAACACAAGAGTCAGGCAACCCAAACCTCACTTTTATTATTGATAAAGCTTATTAGAAAATGTAAATTTATATCTGTGTCAAAGTCTTCATACTTCACTGAAGTAAACAGACAATGATCTGGTCATTGCCTAACTGGTAAACTTCAGATCATATTCATGGGGCCAGACCCCTTACCACATGGCAGAAGGAAGACTAGAATGCAGATGACCGGGTAGCTCTGAGAAGGGGAGAGAAAAGAGTCTGAGATGAACATTATCAGTTCATTTTAGCAGAACACCAATCAGAAAAGTCATTTCATTTCTCATGGGGATAAGTAAGTGAGAAGTATAGAGAAGCAAGGGAGTTATTCAAGAGGAGGACACTCACAAAACTCAAGGGGAATGAGTAGTCACCCATTAGCACCAAGTATGTGCCAGCACTGTTTTGGGTGCTGGGGATATAATGGTGAACAAACCAGACAAAGGCTAAGTTCTCATGGAGTTTATAGTCTAGTAGGATAATGTGACAATAAAACATCAAACACAGAAATATACAATAAAGTATCTGATAGTTACAAATGCTGGGGGAAAAAAAAAAACACTTTGCAATAGAGACCTTCCTGGGTTGCTTGAAAATATGGCAGCAAAATAATTCCTCACATCCCTGTACATGCATCTCCTTCCTCTGAATAAGCGAAGTTATCTTCTTTCCCCTTGAATCTAGGTGGATCTTGAGACTTACTTTGACCAATAAAATGTAGCAGAAGTGACACTCTAGGATTTTCCAACCAGGTGTTAAGAGAAGTTTCTTTCTCTTGGAACTCAGCTGCCGTGCTATCAAGATGCTCAAGACAAACGCCCAAGAGGCCATGTGGAGGACATCGATGCTCCAAAAAGCTCTTAGTTGAATTTAGCTGCCTATACTATGAGGAGCAGAAGAATCACCCAGCTGAGCCCCATAAACCCACAATAATAAATTTTTATAAGCCACTTTATTGTGGGTGGTTGGTTACACCAAAATGGATACCTAAAACAGAGACTGATTTTGTGGGGAAGATTATTTAGGCTGTTGGTCAAGAAAAGGTCTTATGAGAAGATGGTATTTGAACTAAGTGAAAAGAAAATAGCCATGAAACTCTAGTGTCAGACTAATCCAGGCAGAAGAAATAGCAACTGTGAAGGCCCTATGGCAGAAATAAACTAGGTGTGTCTGAGAAACAATTAAAAGCCTGATATCACTGCAATATAATAATAGAAGTTGAGTCAGAGACAGAGGAAGAAGCTAGATCATAGAGGACCTTGTGAGTCATAGTAAAGAGTTTGGAATTTTTTAAATTAGTAGAAAACCACGGAAGTTTTTCAGCAAAGAATGATACAAAATGATTTCTGTTTTAAAAACGTCTCTTTGGTTTCTGTGTTGAGGTAGATTGGAGTAGTGCAAGAGTACAACTGGAGAAACCAATCCTAGCATCCTGAAAAGGGAACATCAAACCTCATGGTAGCTTAAAAAATTATAAAAATAAAACAGAATTTTTGAAGTCATCATAAAATCCACCCATTTCAAAAGAGCAATTCAGTGAGTTTTTGTAAATGTATATAGTCATGCAATTATCACAATAGAATTTTAGCATACTTGGGGTTTCATCGGTGGAGCCAACATGGCCTAATAGGAACAGCTCCGGTCTACAGCTCCCAGTGTGAGCGACGCAGAAGACGGGGGTGATTTCTGCATTTCCATCTGAGGTACTGGGTTCATCTCACTAGGGAGTGCCAAACAGTGGGTGCAGCACAGTCGGTGCAGTGCACGGTGTGCAAGCTGAAGCAGGGCGAGGCATTGCCTCACTTGGGAAGCGTAAGGGGCCAGGGAGTTCCCTTTCCTAGTCAAAGAAAGGGGTAACAGACAGCACCTGGAAAATCGGGTCACTCCCACCCTAATACTGCACTTTTCCAACGGGCTTGGAAAATGGCACACCAGGAGATTGTGTCCCGCACCTGGCTTGGAGGGTCGTATGCCCACGGAGTCTTGCTGATTGCTAGCACAGCAGTCTGATATCAAACTGCAAGGCAGCAGCGAGGCTGGGGGAGGGGCGCCCGCCATTGCCCAGGCTTGCTTAAGTAAATAAAGCGGCCAGGAAGCTTGAACTGGGTGGAGCCCACCACAGCTCAAGGAGGCCTGCCTGCCTCTGTAGGCTCCACCTCTGGGGGCAGGGCACAGACAAACAAAAAGTCAGTAGTAACCTCTGCAGACTTAAATGTCCCTGTCTGACAGCTTTGAAGAGAGTAGTGGTTCTCCCAGCACACAGCTGGAGATCTGAGAACAGGCAGACTGCCTCCTAAAGTGGGACCCTGACCTTCGAGCAGCCTAACTGGGAGGCACCCCCCAGTAGGGACAGACTGACACCTCACTCGGCTGGGTACTCCTCTGAGACAAAACTTCCAGAGGAACGATCACGCAGCTGAATTTGCGGTTCACAAAAATCCGCTGTTCTGCAGTCACTGCTGCTGTCACCCAGCCAAACAGGGCCTGGAGTGGACCTCTAGCAAACTCCAACAGACCCTGCAGCTGAGGGTCCTGTCTGGTAGAAGGAAAACTAACAAACAGAAAGGACACCCACACCAAAAACCCATCTGTACATCACCATCATCAAAGACCAAAAGTAGAAAAAACTACAAAGATGGGGAGAAAACAGAGCAGAAAAACTGGAAACTCTAAAAAGCAGAGCACCTCTCCTCCTCCAAAGGAATGCAGTTCCTCACCAGCAATGGAACAAAGCTGGATGGAGAATGACTTTGAAGAGTTGAGAGAAAAAGGCTTCAGACGATCAAACTACTCCAAGCTACAGGAGGAAATTCAAACCAATGGCAAAGAAGTTAAAAACTTTGAAAAAAAATTAGACGAATGTTTAACTAAAATAACCAATGCAGAGAAGTGCTTAAAGGAGCTGGTGGAGCTGAAAGCCAAGTTTCAAGAACTATGTGAAGACTGCAGAAGCCTCAGGAGCTGATGCGATCAACTGGAAGAAAAGGTATCAGTGATGGAAGATGAAATGAATGAAATGAAGCGAGAAGGGAAGTTTAGAGAAAAAAGAATAAAAAGAAATGAACAAAGCCTCCAAGAAATATGGGACTATGTGAAAAGACCAAACCTACGTCTGATTAGTGTACCTGAAAGTGATGGGGAGAATGGAACCAAGTTGGAAAACACTCTACAAGATATTATCCAGGAGAACTTCCCCAATCTAGCAAGGCAGGCCAACATTCAGATTCAGGAAATACAGAGAACACCACAAAGATACTCCTCGAGAAGAGCAACTCCAAGACACATAATTGTCAGATTCACCAAAGTTGAAATGAAGAAAAAACGTTAAGGGCGGCCAGAGAGAAAGGTCGGGTTACCCACAAAGGGAAGCCCATCAGACTAACAGCTGATCTCTCGGCAGAAACTCTACAAGCCAGAAGAGTGGGGGCCAATATTCAACATTCTTAAAGAAAAGAATTTTCAACCCAGAATTTCACATCCAGCCAAACTAAGCTTCATAAGTGAAGGAGAAATAAAATCCTTTACAGACAAGCAAATGCTGAGAGATTTTGTCACCATCAGGCCTGCCCTAAAAGAGCTCCTGAAGGAAGCACTAAACATGGAAAGGAACAACCGGTACCAGCCACTGCAAAAACATGCCAAATCGTAAAGACCATCAAGGCTAGGAAGAAACTGCATCAACTAACGAGCAAAATAACTAGCTAACATCATAATGACAGGATCAAACTCACACATAAAAATATTAACTCTAAATGTAAATGGGCTAAATACTCCAATTAAAAGACACAGACTGGCAAATTGGATAAGGAGTCAAGACCCATCAGTGTGCTGTATTCAGGAAACCCATCTCACGTGCAGAGACACATATAGACTCAAAATAAAGGGATGGAGGAAGATCTATCAAGCAAACGGAAAACAAAAACAGGCAGGGGTTGCAATCCTAGTCTCTGATAAAATAGACTTTAAATCAACAAAGATCAAAAGAGACAAAGAAGGCCATTACATAATGGTAAAGGGATCAACTCAACAAGAAGAGCTAACTATCCTAAATATATATGCACCCAATACAGGAGCACCCAGATTCATAAAGCAAGTCCTGAGTGACCTACAAAGAGATTTAGACTCCCACACAATAATAATGGGAGATTTTAACACCCCACTGTCAACATTGGACAGATCAACGAGACAGAAAGCTAACAAGGATACCCAGGAATTGAACTCAGCTCTGCACCAAGCAGACCTAATAGACATCTACAGAACTCTCCACCCCAAATCAACAGAATATACGTTTTTTTCAGCACCACACCACACCTATTCCAAAATTGACCACATAGTTGGAAGTAAAGCACTCCTCAGCAAATGTAAAAGAACAGAAACTATAACAAACTGTCTCTCAGACCACAGTGCAATTAAACTAGAACTCAGGATTAAGAAACTCACTCAAAACCATTCAACTACATGGAAACTGAACAACCTGCTCCTGAATGACTACTGGGTACATAACAAAATGAAGGCAGAAATAAAGATGTTCTTTGAAACCAATGAGAACAAAGACACAACATACCAGAATTTCTGGGACATATTCGAAGCAGTGTATAGAGGGAAATTTATAGCACTAAATGCCCACAAGAGAAAGCAGGAAAGATCCAAAACTGACACCCTAACATCACAATTAAAAGAACTAGAAAAGCAAGAACAAACACATTCAAAAGCTAGCAGAAGGCAAGAAATAACTAAAATCAGAGCAGAACTGAAGGAAATAGAGACACAAAAAAACCTTCAAAAAATCAATGAATCCAGGAGCTGGTTTTTTGAAAAGATCAACAAAATTGATAGACTGCTAGCAAGACCAATAAAGAAGAAAAGAGAGAAGAATCAAATAGACGCAATAAAAAATGATAAAGGGGATATCACCACCGATCCCACAGAAATACAATCTACTATCAGAGAATACTACAAACACCTCTATGCAAATAAACTAGAAAATCTAGAAGAAATGGATAAATTCCTTGACAAATACAACCTCCCAAGACTAAACCAGGAAGAATTTGAATCTCTGAATAGACCAATAACAGGATCTGAAATTGTGGCAATAATCAATAGCTTACCAACCAAAAAGACCCCAGGACCTGATGGATTCACAGCTGAATTCTACCAGAGGTACAAGGAGCAACTGGTACCATTCCTTCTGAAACTATTCCAATCAATAGAAAAAGAGGGAAACCTCCCTAACACATTTTATGAGGCCAGCATCATCATGATACCAAAGCCTGGCACAGACACAACCAAAAAAGAGAATTTCAGACCAATATCTTTGATGAACATTGATGCAAAAATCCTCAATAAAATACTGGCAAACCGAATCCAGCAGCACATCAAAAACCTTATCCACCATGATCAAATGGGCTTCATCCCTGGGATGCAAGGCTGGTTCAACATACGCAAGTCAATAAATGTAAACCAGCAATAAACAGAAACAAAGACAAAAACCACATGATTATCTCAATAGATGCAGAAAAGGCCTTTGACAAAATTCAACAATCCTTCATGCTAAAAACTCTCAATAAATTAGGTATTGATGGGACATATCTCAAAATAATAAGAGCTATCTATGACAAACCCACAGCCAATATCATATGGAATGGGCAAAAACTGGAAGCATTCCCTTTGAAAACTGGCACAAGACAGGGATGCCCTCTCTCACCACTCCTATTCAACATAGTGTTGGAAGTTCTCGCCAGGGCAATCAGGCAGGAGAAGGAAATAAAGGGTATTCAATTAGGAAAAGAGGAAGTCAAACTGTCCCTGTTTGCAGATGACATGATTGTATATCTAGAAAATCCCATTGTTTCAGCCCAAAATCTTCTCAAGCTGATAAGAAACTTCAGCAAACTCTCAGGATACAAAATCAATGTACAAAAATCACAAGCATTCTTGTACACCAATCACAAACAGAGAGCCAAATCATGAGTGAACTCCCATTCACAATTGCTTCAAAGAGAATAAAATACCTAGGAATCCAACTTACAAGGGACGTGAAGGACCTCTTCAAGGAGAACTACAAACCACTGCTCAATGAAATAAAAGAGGATACAAACAAATGGAAGAACATTCCATGCTCATGGGTTGGAAGAATCAATATCGTGAAAATGGCCATACTGCCCAAGGTAATTTATAGATTCAATGCCATCCCCATCAAGCTACCAATGACTTTCTTCACAGAATTCAAAAAAACTACTTTAAAGTTCATATGGAACCAAAAAAGAGGCCGCATCGCCAAGTCAATCCTAAGCCAAAAGAACAAAGTGGGAGGCATCATGCTACCTGACTTCAAACTATACTACAAGGCTACGGTAACCAAAACAGCATGATACTGGTACCACAATAGAGACATAGATCAATGGAACACAACAGAGCCCTCAGAAATAATGCCACATATCTACAACTATCTGATCTTTGACAAACCTGACAAAAACAAGAAATGGGGAAAGGATTCCCTATTTAATAAATGGTGCTGGGAAAACTGGCTAGCCATATGTAGAAAGCTGAAACTGGATCCCTTCCTTACACCTTATACAAAAATTAATTCAAGATGGATTAAACACTTACATGTCAGACCTAAAACCATAAAAACCCTAGCAGAAAACCTAGGCAATACCATTCAGGACATAGGCATGGGCAAGGACTTCATGTCTAAAATATCAAAAGCAATGGCAACAAAAGCCAAAATTGACAAATGGGATCTAATTAAACTAAAGAGCTTCTGCACAGCAAAATAAACTACCATCAGAGTGAACAGGCAACCTACAAAATGGGAGAAAATTTTCGCAACCTACTCATCTGACTAAAGGCTAATATCCAGAATCTACAATGAACTCAAACAAATTTACAAGAAAAAAACAACCCCATCAAAAAGTGGGCAAAGGACATGAACAGACACTTCTCAAAAGAAGACATTTATGCAGCCAAAAAACACATGAAAAAATGCTCAGCATCACTGGACATCAGAGAAATGCAAATCAAAACCATAATGAGATACCATCTCACACCAGTTAGAATGGCAATCATTAAAAAGTCAGGAAACAACAGGTGCTGGAGAGGATGTGGAGAAATAGGAACACTTTTACACTGTTGGTGGGACTGTAAACTAGTTCAACCATTGGGGAAGTCAGTGTGGTGATTCCTCAAGGATCTAGAACAAGAAATACCATTTGACCCAGCCATCCCATTACTGGGTATATACCCAAAGGACTATAAATCATGCTGTTATAAAGACATATGCACACGTATGTTTATTGCGGCACTATTCACAATAGCAAAGAGTTGGAACCAACCCAAATGTCCAACAACGATAGACTGGATTAAGAAAATGTGGCACATATACACCATGGAATACTATGCAGCCATAAAAAACGATGAGTTCATGTCCTTTGTAGGGACATGGATAAAACTGGAAACCATCATTCTCAGTAAACTATTGCAAGGACAAAAAACCAAACACCGCATGTTCTCACTCATAGGTGGGAATTGAACAATGAGAATACATGGACACAAGAAGGAGAACATCACACTCTGGGGACTGTTGTGGGGTGGGGGGAGGGGGGAGGGACAGCATTAGGAGATATACCTAATGCTAAATGACAAGTTAATGGGTGCAGCACACCAACATGGCACATGGAAACATATGTAACAAAACCGCACATTGTGCACATGTACCCTAAAACTTTAAAGTATAATAATAATTAAAAAAAAGAATTTTAGCATACTTGCATCACTCTAAAAAGTTCTGTAATGTTCCTTTTCAGTCAAACCACACTCCTACCCTTTGCCAAAGCAAACACTATAATTATTACTTTCCATAAGAGTAAACATTTACTTTCTATAACTATACTTTTGCCTTTCCTGGAAATTTCTTATAAACGAAATTAAACAAAATGTCTTTTTGTCTGGCTTCCTCCACTTGGTATGATTTTTTTGAGATTCATCTATGTTGTGCGTGTCACTAGTTAATTCCTTTTATGGCTGGGTAATATTCCCGTGTGTGTTTATATGTGGGGGTGTGTGTATGCCACATTTGGTTTATCACATTTTATATACACATAAAGAATTATATATGCCACATTTTATAAAGATATATAATTATGTATATGTGCCACATTTTGTTTATCCATCCACCAGTAGATGATCATTTTGGATGTTTCCAGTTTGGGGCTATTATGAATAATTCTGCTATGAACATTTACATAAAAGCCATTTTGTGGGCATATGTTTATATTTCTCCTGGGTAAATATCTAGGTAAGTGGATGCTTATGTAAAGTCAGGTTTAACTTTTTAAAGAGACTGTCAAACTGTTTTCTAAAGTGGCTGTACCATTTTACATTCCTACCAGAAGTGAATAAGAGTTCCAGTTTCTCTACATTCTCATCAACACTGAGTATTTTCTGTCTTTTCAATTTTATCCATTCCAAGTAGGTGTACTGTGGTATTTTATTATGGTTCTAAATTGCATTTTCCTATTGACAAATGATGAAGATTCTTTATTTGCTTTAGTGTGCTTCTTTGAAAAAAATCTATTTAAATCTCTTTCCCATATTCTACTTTTTTGTTTGTTTGTTTTGTTTTGAGATGGAGTTTCACTTTTGTTGCCCAGGCCAGAATGCAATGGCGCGGCCTCAGCTCACTGCAACCTCTGCCTCCCGAGTTCAAGCAATTCTCCTGCCTCAGCCTCCTCAGTAGCTGGGCTTATAGGCGCCTGCCACCACACCCGGCTAATTTTTTGTGTTTTTAGTAGAGACAGGGTTTCACCATGTCAGCTAGGCTGGTCTCGAACTCCTGACCTCAGGTGATCCACCTGCCTCAGCCTCCCAAGGTGCTAGGATTACATGGATGAGCCACTGCACCCAGTCTTTTTATTGTTATAATATGTTGTTAATACATGTTCTTCATCAAATATATGGTTTACAAATATTTTCTCCCAGTCTGTGGCTTGTGTTTTTATTTCTTAAGGGAATGTTTAAAGAGCAAACATTTTAAATTTTGATGAAAACTAAATTTCTATTTTTTTGGTTATAGTTTGCTTTTATGTGCTATGTAAGAAATCTTTGTCTAACCCAAGTTCACAAAAATTTTTTCTCTATATTTTCTTCTAGAAATTTTATAGTTTTAGCTCTTACATTTGGATCCATTATTCATTTCTTTGGCAGCATTTTATGTGCTGTGAGATCATATTTTTGGGGTAACCCTGCTTACTTTAAGGACCCTAAATTTTGGGGATATAATTTATTCTATCTTTAACCTACAAATATTTTAACCTATTTTACTCTAACTCAAAGAAATAAAGAGTCATTTTTAGAAAAGGAGAGACCCATTCATTTTTTAAACATTCTATGTTGGTCAAGACTGTATTGTTCCCTGGTTATGGCCTCATTTGCTCTATGACAAGCATCTGGAAACCAGCTAATGCCCTCCAACCTAAATCTTCTTGACATTGTGGGAGGGTCAGGAAATGGAGTAGGGAATGTTCTTCCTACTCCTGATATTCCTTTCCTGTGGTGGGAGATCTGCTGGCATAATGCTTCTGAACTTCTTTGGCCCTTTTGCTTGTCTACCAAGGAAGAAGAGTGAGATCCCTGTTTGTACATTTCTAGCCCTGTTCCTTGTCTCCCCTCTTTTTGGAAGGTGGCCCATATGCAGAGAATATGTGTTCTTCACTGCCCTCAGCCATTCAGGAAACACGGCCCTCATGGTCCCACTGACCACGGGTGTGGCTTCAGAGACCTGCACTGCCTGTGACCACATGGTAAGTTTCTCTACACAGGGACATATGCCCATTTGCACATAGCTTTATAGATACAGATTCATTATCAGCTTTAACTGTAATAACGGTAAAATTTTGCCTCCATTTGCTTAATCCATTATCTTTTCTTTTTAACTTTTATTTCAGTTTCAATGAGTACATGTACAGGTTTGTTACACGAGTGAATTGCACGTCACTGAGGTTTGGTGTACAGATCATTTTGTCACCCAGGTACTCAGCATACTACTCAACAGGTAGTTGTTCAATCCTTACCCTCCTTCTGATCTCTACCCTCAATAGGCCCCAGTGTCTATGTATCTCTTCTTTACATCCATGTGCACTCAATGTTTAGCCCCCACTTATAATTGAAAACATACAGTATTTGGTTTTCTGTTCCTGTGTTAATTCGCTTAGGATTATGGCCTCCAGCTCCATCCATGTTGTTGCAAAGGCCATGATCTCATTTTTTATAGCTGTGTAGTAATCCACGCTTAATCTTTTCTCTGGTTTCTCATTTCGCTCAGAACTCAGATTGGGAAGAAAGCTGTTATTTATTGGTATACTCTCAAATATATCCCAACCTTCTATCCAGTGGGTTTCTTAACCTATCCCTCTGACCTTGGAAATCCTCTTTGTCCCTTCTTGCCTTCACCAGATTGAAAATTCATTTTGATAGACAGTGGAATTTTTGTCTTTAAAAAATTATTACACAATTTTAGACTATTTAGAAGATACAAATGCATAAAAGACTATTAATTTTTAGAACTGTGCAATACAATAAGGTAACCATTTGCTCTCTATAGCTATTTAAATTTAAATTCATCGTTAAAAATTAAAAATCCAGTGCCTCAGTCACACTAGCTACATTTCAAGTACTCAATAGCTACATGTGGCTCATGGCTACTGCACCAGGCAACAAAGATAAACCATTTCTATCATCACTGGAAATTCTAGTGGGCAGTCCTGCTCTAGAGAAAATTTAGTATTTAATATGACCTTCCATATTAAATTATATTATCTGTATACATATCTACTTATATATGTGCAGGTTTGTACATATATACTTATATATGTATATAGATATAGGATAGGATCCTAACAAAAATAGGATCAATTGCACATACTGTTTGTAACCTCACATCTCTCCTAATTTGTCATGAACATCTCATACATTCATCCTTCTATAATATTATTTTTGGTGACTACAAAGTATTTTTCTGTATTGACATACTGTAATTTCTGTAACCAAATGTTAAACATGGCCTTTTCCCCCCATTTATTACAGCCAAAATTACAGTTACTCTTCTTGAATATCTTCATAACTGTCTTAAATTCTTAAAATAATTTACGGAGTCAAAGGGCACTCATACTTTTAAACTTCTACAAGGCATTGCCAATTAGAAAAGGAGCCCTGGCTTGGAACACACATCCTGCCCTTGTCATCTGAAAGAAATAGATGAGTTTGCTTCTCTACAGAAAGCTGTTTGAAAAACAGTAAGGCCAAAATGTTAGCTGTTAAGCTAATGTGCTAAGGAGTCCTGGGAGTTTGTAAATGGCAATCACATGAGCACACCTCTCAGAAGCTGCTGTTCTTTTTCATTCACACTCCAGTAATGTTTCTAGAGTTCCTTTAAACACAATGAGAACCAGTTGATCTCTTAGTGATGTTTGACGTTGTTCTCACTGGCAGCTTGATATTAAACTTAAGGCTAACCACAGATATGTTCTGCCACTGGCATGTCCTCATTCTTTAGCATCTCCTGCTACTTCATATGTGATACTGTTGACACTTTGGTTTCACTAGGGTGGCTAAGTGTGGCTCTCAAGGTGGGAAGCATCTTTCCAGCTGTGGTAGGTGAGCATACAGACCCTGGGGACCTGTATAAGATAAGTCTGTTCTCATGCTGCTAATAAAGACATACCCAAGACTGGGTAATTTATAAAGGAAAGAGGCTTAATTGACTCACAGTTCCACATGGCTAGGGAGGCCTCACAATCATGGCAGAAGAGCAAGAGATGTCTTGCATAGCGGCAGGCAAGAGAATTAGAGCCAAATGAAAGGAGAAATCCCTTTAAAAACCATCAAGTTTCGTGAGACGTATTCACTACCATAAGAACAGTATGGGGAAAACTGCCTCCATGATTTAATTATTTCCGACTAGGTTCTTCCCACAACATGTGGGAATTATGGGAGCTACAATTCAAGATGAGATTTGGGTGGGGACACAGCCGAACCATATCAGAACCAATTGGTCAGGTCGGGATCCTAGTTCCACCACTTGCTAGATGTGTGACTTTTGCCATGTTACAAAGTCATTCTTGTTTCAGTTTCCTCATCCACAAAATGGGATAATTAATAGCATTATTATAGTATGCCTGACACAGAGTAAACATTATGTATGTGTCTGATAAATAAATAGCCTAATCAGTTAAAATAGAGTAGCATTATCTTCTACCTTTATACATTATACTTTTGGTGGAATGAGAGAACACTGAGTGCACTCCACCTTACCAATGTGCCATATCATTAGCTAAAACTGAACTTCAGTCAACTAAGCACCTAGATCAGCATTTCCAGGAGTTTGCCACATGAGTGGTACATTCTCCCTGTAGGGAAAAAGGGTCACAATTAAATACATTTGGAAAATGTTGTTCCTCCTCTAGAATGGCAACATATATTAGTTTATTTTGGGTTCTGAGAAGTCCTGCAATAAAGAAACCTGTTGAATTTTATTGAACTAAGCATTTTCCAAAACTTTTTGCTATGGATACTTCATTTAGAACAGGCTTTGGGCAATACTAGCTCCTATTAACACAGTGTTTTTAAAGACATCAGTTTGTGAAATCAAGCCATTAGCTGCACTTTCCCTTAGACACATCTGTTAAACCTCCCTCCCCACTTCCATCTTGGGCTTGTATCATTGGTTTGTTGAAAGTTTTGGCAGAACTTTACATTTTTTTCTACTCACTCTTATCTTGTTAGCTTTTATCTTGCTGTCTTTTATTCTAGCTTATAAAATGTGGGAAGATCTTATGATTAAGTGTTCATCTCAGGTTCATCTCCTGAGAAACTATTAGCTTAATTTTATTTTGTCTCCTCCAAGAATTTGGCAAAGATACTAGGGAGAACAGGTTCAAGGATAGGACAAGTGCTGCTCTGAATCATTTTCTAATTGTCTGTGTCAGTGATATCTAACAACTGTGAAAATAATTCTCACTAACATGTTGGTAGGGACAAATATTAAAGTAAAATATTCTTTCAAATATTTCAAATATTTTCATAGGAACCTTATGAAGACATTAGTTTTGATGGAAAGAAATATTGGTGTTATTACAAGTACCTACTAATCAGTTGGTGGCTACCAGGGGCATGCTTTAAGACAGATTTGGAAGCTACCTCTAGGATCTATAGTTCCTGTCTAGATATGAAAGAGAGGAGTTGGAGTGTGTCACACTATATATGTCACTGATTTGCCAATTCTGCCTAAGGACCTTATCCCAAAACAAAGATTTTTTTTTTTTTCTACTCAGCCCGATGGCAGGCCTTACAGACATTTTGGGTAAAATAGGATTTTGGAAACTCTTAGCTTGCTTTCACCTAATCTATCCATACCTAGCATTACTCCCAGCAATGTTTCATTGATTAGCTGGATAAAATTTCTTTAGCAAAGCACCATTTATATTAACAAAGCATAAATTATAGTTTAATAAAATTGCCTTAAACCCAAAGCAATGTAACCAAAGTCATCAGAACCTGGAGTCATAATAATTCATAAAAACAAAAAACAGAAACCTAGGTTACTGTTTTTTCCATTTGCAAAGAGCAATGGAATTCTATTAAAATAGAGCTTATAGTAGTATTTCATATTCAAGTGTGTTAAGGTTAAAATTATGCCAGGGTCCCTTCTAAATAATATTATCATATTTTAAGAGGTGTATTGAAAGTTTGTTTTTAAAGGCATATTGAGAAACTACAGTGTCTTTGCACCATATGAGTAATTGTGGAAAAAAAATGAGCAGGATAAGACAAAACATTTGATTAATGAAATGTGCTTTGTTTCAACTGTTACTGGCAATCAGTAATGATAACCAAATCCTTAGGTCAAGCCCAAACATTTCCCTTGTTCTCCAGACCTGTATTTCCAACAAAATACTAACATTTATCTCTATGGGATTACAGAGGCATCAAAATCCACACGACCAAAACTAAACTCATTATATGGCTCCTCAAACTAGCTCCTCCTTTATTATCTATGTTGGGAAAGGTACTGACTGCTCCTCATGACCAAATCAGAAACATGGTATCATCTTAGACACTGTCTTCTCCTCATCCCCACCACCAGTCCTAAGAAAATCCAGGTGCTACAAAAACACTGAATAACAATAACAGCAGTAACTTATACTATCTGAGTGCTTCTATATATCAGGCCTCATTTCAAGTGCTTTACATACATTAATTTATACATTGTCTTAAATATTATCCAAATCCACTTTCCCCCCACTCCATTCCTACTGCCAACTTCCTAGTTCAAGGGTTCATCATTTCTCCATTGAATTATGACAATAGCTTCTTAATCACATCTCTTGCTCTGGCCATTCCAATCAATAGTCTCTCCTTCATGCTGTGGCAGAGGCACTTTCTAAAACCAAACTGTAACCTTGTCATTTCTCTGTTCAAAATCCTTACCTGGTTTTCTGTGGGCTATAGGGTAAAATTCAAATTCCTTAGTCTGATGATGAACAAACCTTCTTTGGTTTGCATTCCTTTTACCCACCACCTGCACTTTATTTATAAATCATTTGGATTTCCTAAAACACAGGTGCAGATCCACTCCCCAACCCCTGCCTTCTCACATAGGTCTCTATAGAGTGCTATGCCTTTCCCTGCTCTATCCTGTCTTAAAAAAACTCAGAAAACTCAAGAGATCATTTCATTCTTCAAATTCCAGTTCATACTTCACCATGATTTTGAAACTTTCTTTGGCTAACTCCAAAGTGCTAGCTCTGTATTTGTATTTACTTTCTTTACAAATCAGCCTCCCATGATAGACAGTGAGCTCTTTAAAAACAAGTTTAAAAACTATGTATGTTTTGATATCCTCAGGGCCTGGCTGTGCAGCCTCCTTTCAGAAATTAAAGTTATACTTTACGGACAGTAGGACTATATAATCTTTCTTCTAGTTCTAATGTTCTATAATAATACATCCTTCAAGACATAAAACTATATATAGGGAATGCTTGATATTACAGAGATATGAATCCCACCTATCCCTCCAGTTGCTCATCCATGGCTTTCTAAAGATAAACTGTGGATAAGTGTACCAGACGGCATTTTCCAAAAACTGCCACATCTCCCATGCCACATGTGCTTCTTACACGGTGACATTGACAATTTTCCCATTGAGAGGCGTGACTTATGTTCCTTCCCATTGAATCTGGGTGAGCTTGTGACTACAGATGGAGTATACTATGTGACTTCCAAGGCAAGATCATAAAAGGTGATACAACTTCTGTCTGGGTCTCTCAAGATACTCACTCTTGGATTCCAGCCACCATGCTGTGCAGAAGCCCAACAGTCACAAGGTGCTGCCATGTGTAAGTGTCCCGCCAACAGCCCCAGCTGAGCTCCCAGCTCCTCCAGACACATGAGGGAAAGAGGCTCCAGATGATGCCAGCCAGCAAGTCACCCAGAGAGTCAGAGTCTTTCCAGCTCAGCATCCAGACATCATGGAACAGAGACAACTTGTCCCTGCTGTGCCCTTTTCAAATTCCTGACCCACAGCATCTTGAGTGTCATATAACGGTTGTTCTTTTATGCCACTATGTGAGGGGTGGTTTATTATGCAGCAACAGAAAATGATACAACAAGCAATAAGTTAGGCCTACATTTCTTACACGACTCTCAGAGAAACCCTGGGGTTCTGGGAGATATCACTAAGATTCCTAAGGAAAAAAACATAAACGCAGGGGTGAGGTAGTAGTTCTGTGGTCACTGCTATTATGTCTGCTTCGTGATCCCACTTATGCCTAGTGTTCCATTATTGGGATTCTAAGCATGTGGGAGTTATTTATTTCCTACTGCTCAAGGTCATCACCAAGGTCTGATTGCAAAAATTCAAAAAATTGCAAACTCAGGCATAAATGGGTTAAAGATTGCCATTGTACAAGAGCAAATTAAGAGTTTTGAGAAGTCCAGAAGCTACAACACAAAGCACCACTTATGGAATTCCCCAAACAGATTTGATAATGGATTCCTTTTGTCATAACACACAAAACTTCCCCAAAGAAACAACTGTTCTAGCATTCATATTACAGTCTGAAACACTGGGATACATTAACTCAAACTCACCAAACCAAACTATCCCAAATGTTGGCCAATTATGTTGTTGCTAAGGCCCTGAGGAGGGACAGCCTTAAATAAGAAGCATTAAGCAGTCAGGTTGTGGTTGAAATGGCTCAGCCACTACATTGTGCTTCCCTTCAGTGGTTACCATAGGAAAGCTGCACCTGAGAGGTAAGAAGAGGAGGGAGGGAAGGCATTAAAAAGACCCTGTACATGCATATTTTTGCACAAAGTGTGCACACCCCAGTTTTAGCTGTACTAATAGGAGCATGGCAAGGAATGGCAGGTCTACATGCGGTCAAGGAAAGGAAGGAAGGGAAAACAGAGAGAAATTTGCTCAAAGGGAGAATGAATGCACTTCCAAACTGTGGACGCTCTTGTTTTTCTGCACAGCTCATTTTTATTTTAAAATTAAGACAATTCAATAGCTAGAGCTAGAAAGTGATCCTCAGATGGCCCAGAACAGTTAATCTTGGTTGCTTACAGGCAATGGTAGCCTTGGAATCAGTGAGCTGGTCTCACACTTGGGGCTTGAGGCTAAAGTGGCATTTTCAGTTCTCAGGTTTCTCATCCACTTATGTTATTAATGTTCTGCATCAAAACACCAAAGCCTTGCTCTTTCAGTGTGAGTCAATGCTGATAGCAGGCAGGGTGGTATACAAGGTTATCCAGCATCTCGTTCCCAGGCCCTGGCTCACAACAGGGATTACCTCGGCCGTGGGTGTGCACCACTGCCACCTCGTGGCCACCTTCCCAAAGCTCACTTATTCCTCAACGAGGCCTTGCAAGAGTCCTGACTGCTGCGACTTTAAGGGGGTGAAATTCTCCAGGCCAAGAAAGACAAAGTAAAATATCTTCAGCTTTATTTCAAAAATGGCCACCTGCTAGCACCTCAAGACTACCTTTAATTTAAAAATCAAGAAGCAGACCATATTGCAGAAAGCTCCTGGACTTTGTCTAAACAGAGCTGGATTTGGAGTTTAAAGATGGGTGGTTCTGAGCAAATCACTGTATACCTCAGAGGCTCTATTTCTTCACTTAAAACCAGGGAAATATTATATATTAAGAAGCATTGTAAACATTGTTAAATATATGTGTGTATACACAAGTTAATATACATACACATATATGTGTGTCCATATATATTATATATGTGTATCTAGAATATATTTGTATATGGAACAAAACATTTAACTTCCACAGTCAGTAAATGGATATTTGCAGTATGTGTATGATGTTTCAAGAACAGAAGGGGAACAAAAGCAACTGTCAATGTATCACTCTGCAAAAGAACTATGTGATCTTCAGTCTTTGGCATGGGGTGAGGGTAGAGAAGAACCAGGCTAACTACTGATGCATCATCCTCTCTACTTCCCACAGTAGGTCTGTGACTTCAGTATAATTTTCCCCCATTTGAGGGATGAGTACATTGAGGCTTAATGAGGCCAAACCACTTGTGCATAGTTTATAGTCAGTAATAAATGGTGTTATCATGATTCTAGTCTAATTAGTCTGGCTCCAAAAAGTGAACTCCTAAAAATTTGACCTTTTAGAAAGTATATTATGCAAACTACAGTATCCTAGGTAGTGAAAAAGGGTCAAAACTGATGAGACCTCAAAACCCAGTTAGTGCAGGGTTTGCAATCTGAGTTCCGTAGAGAGGCCTTAGTTGTCCTGGTTACCTCACTCCTGTCATCATTCTCTGTATCAATGATTTACTGTCACAATGATGCTGAGTATCAAAAGATCACAAAGCTCTAATGGCACAAAAACCAAAAAGCATTTGTTGATTACAGGTCTGAAGTCAACTGGTTTTTGGCTGGGTAGTTTTAGTGATCTATCTGGGCTCACTCACACGTTTGAGGGAGACTCAGTTGCTAGCTTATCTAGGATGGCCCAAAGGAAGATGACCAGGCAACTTAGATCTGCTCCTAGTTCTCTTATCCTCTGGCAGGCTAGCCTGGGCATGTTTCTAAGCAAGAGAAGAGGCACGAAAGCAAAGGCAAGTCCAGTCACGCAAGTACTTTTTTCAACCTTCTGGAACATCCACTAACTGAAGAAAGTCACATGGCTGAGCCCAGAGTCAGTGGGAGGGCACTGCAAAGTCTATGGCTGTGTTAGTCTCCTGGGGCTGCCAAAACAATTACCACAAACTGGGTGACTTAAAATAATAGAGACTTTTTCTCTCCCAGTTCTGGAGGCTAGAAGTCCAAAATCAACGTGTCAGTAGGGTAGGTTCCTTCTGGGGTCTGTGAGAAGAATCTACTTCTCTCCAAACTTACAGTGGTTTCCTGTAATCCCTGGTGTTTTTTGACTTGTAGACACATCACTCCAATGCCTGCCTCCATCATCATATGATGTTCTCCCTATGTGTCTACATCTCTGTCTTCTCATGGCATAAGGACATCAGTCACTGGATTAGAGACCACCCTAATCCAGGATGACTCCATCCTAACTAGCTGCAACCGCAAAGGCCCTATTTCCAAATAAAGTTACATTTGGAGGCTCCATATAGACATAAATTCTGGCAGGACATTATTCAACCCAGAACAATGGCAAAGGGTATGGATACAGAAAAGAATGAGGAATTGAGTCCTTCTTGCATAAATCACACTATCACATTAGCTATAGAGGCTTCATGTTTTTCTATTTTATTTGAAGTGGATTTGCTACTTTAAAAATTTGAAAATTAATGGTCAAGAGAATTTTTTTCTTTACGAGATGAAGAAAATGAAATCCAGGGCTAGAAAGTAGACGGCCCAATTTAATGGCAGAGCCAAGAACAAGACTCAAGCCTCGGGACACCAGATCATCTCTCCTTCCACAACTCTGCAATACTACACAAGGAAGCAGTTCCATTTTTGTTGCTGCTACTGTCGTTGTTTTATAGTAGAGTATAACATTGGGCACTGTGCTAGGTAGAAGAATGCCCTCTCCTCCACCTCTAAGATGCCCATGTCTTGATCTTTGGAACCTGTGATTATGTTAGGTTACATAGCAAAGGGGAGTTAAGGTTGCCATCGGAATTAACATTGTTAATCAGATGGCCTTGAAATAGGGGAGATTATCCTGAATTATCTAGGTGGGTCAAATGTAATTGCAGTAATTCTTAAAAGTAGATGAACAAGGCCAAATAGAAGCAATCAAAGAAAGATGTGACCACAGAAGAGAGGCACAGAGAGATGCAATGTTGCTGGCTTTGAAGATGGAGGAAGGGGGCCACAAGTCAAGGAATGTGAGTGACCTCTGAAAGCAGGAAAAAGCATGAAAACATTCTTCTAGAGCCCCAGAAAGTAACATCCCCCTGCCAACACATTGAATTTAGCCCACTGACATCATTTTGCACTTCTGGAACTGTAAGATAATAAGTTTGAGTTGTTCAAGCCACTAAGTTTATGATATTTTGTTACAGCATCAGTAGAAAACTGATTTTAGGTAGAAATGCTTTTAGCTGCAAGTGTCAAAAAAAAAAACAAACAAAAAACTAGTGGCCTCAATAGCTATGGGCTTATGATTTTCAATAATGAGAAGCTTGGAGTTAGTGGCAGGGTAGTTCAGCTACTTGATGATGTTACAAACGACTCAGGTTCCCCATTCCCCGAAGCCTCTCCATCCCTTTTGCCAATCTGACTTTATGTCTTACTGGAAACTGGGTTATACAGCTATACCTAGCTGCAAGGGAAGGTAGCAAATCTAGTAAACAGTAATAGCATTCTCAAGACTAGATCAGCCCAATCATAAATCATTGCTTAGAGCTGGGTATATTGCTGCCCTGAAACAAACTAGCAACGATGCGGGGAGATAAGGAGGTAAATAATCTTTGGCAAAGACATGGTCTAATATCTGCCTGACTCTGAGCAACCTACAAGTCACAAGGGTGTTGGGACAATTATTCATTTCTGCAAGCTCTATGAATCTAATTAGGGCACTTAAAACCAGTTGCATCCAAACAGAGGCATACTACATGTAAAGGGAAGAGGCTAGGGTGCATGAATAAATCATGCATAAGAATTAGTACTTAAAATAGATATAAAGGATGAAAGTTACCATTACCATTTATGAGATAAGGAGACTATCTCCTAGGCCGAGAGAGGTTAAGTGATGTGCCCAAACCCACCTAGTGGGCAAAAGTCTAAGTCCAGAATCTCCTGCTTTCTTCTTCTGCTTTCTTCTGGCTGCAAGAATAAGTGGATAATCAGTGCTAGCTGGATGCTAGTAGTTTAGAACTTCACAAATCTCTCTCAGAGAGCATCTGAAGGAGGGCAGCCAAGCTGCTATTACTGTGGCCACTGATTGAGGCCAGCTCTGAGGACTGACAAAGGAAAGCATGGAAAGTGGTGTATGCTCTTTGCCCACTTACCACTGGAACTCTTGAATCAGGGTATGACTCCCCTTCTGCCAAAAATAGTTAAGCTTTGCATAATTGCAAACTCTACAGAAATTGAAGGCAATTTATATTCTTAGTTATAAAAAATAATCATTCCCTTTCCGTGGTGCGATGACTAATTTTATGTCTCCACTTGACTGGGTTAAGGGATGCCCAGATAGCTGGTAAAACATTATTTCGGGCATGTCTGTCAAGGTCTTTTCAGAAGAGATTAGCATTTGAGTCCATAAACCAAGTAAAGATCCTCCCTCACTGATACAGGCAGGCATCATCCAATTCTTTGAGGGCTTGAATGAAACAAACATCAAGAAAGGGCAAATGTACTCTCTTCTCTTGAGCTGGGACATCCACCTTCTGCCTTTGGACATCAGAACTCCTGGTTCTTAGGCTTCACACTCCAGAACTTACACCACAAGCCCCCCGGTTCTCAAGCCCTTTGAACTCAGGTTGAACACCACTGTCCTTCCAGGTTCTCTAGCCTGCAGATGGCATATTGTGAGACTTCTCAGCTTCTATAATCCTGGGAGCCCATTCTCATGATAAATCCTCTTTTATATATCTATATTTAAATATCTAGATCTATCCTACCAGTTCTGTTTCTCTGGAGAACCCTGACTAATATACCTGATATGAAAGAGTTATTTCAGGATTATGATCACTTCCAAGAGGGAAGGAAAGAGAATGGGATCAAAAGAACTCTGTAGAGACTGTCAACTAAAACTGTAATGTTTCATCTTTCAGAAAAATAAAACACTTGTATAAAAAACAAAACTGGCACAATATTAAGAAATATAAAACTAGTTGATGGGTATAAAGGGTTTTTTTAATAGTACACTCTTTTCTACATACTTAAGATATCTCCTTATTGGGAAATATTACAAATAAGAAGATAATCTAAACTCCACAATAAAAAGGAGGTTGTATTTATTCATTAAGTATGTGTGTGTTGGTGCTGGCTATGAGCTCGGCACTCTTCTAGAAGCTAAAGACCTGCAGAAGTCACTACCCTCAAGGAGATTACATTCTAGGCAAGGCAGACAGAAATAAAACAAGTTCACTTCAGTAAATGTTAAATAGCCTGAAGGAATAAAACAAAGGAATGTGATAAAAGTGACCCAGAAGATGTTTTCTACGAGGTGGACAGAAAGACAAACATCACTGAGGAGGTAGCATTTGTTCTGAGATGTGAATAATAAATCAAGTCATTCAAAAAATAAGAATAGTACTCCACAAAAAATAATCAGAAAATGCAAAGGCTCGGAGACCTTTTAATACTGCAAGAACCAAGAACTAGCCCAAGGCATAGCAAGCAAGGTGATGAGAGATGCAATTAGAAAGGTAGTTGTGAGGGCTTTGTGATCATGGCAAGACATGTAGATTTTATTTGAAATGCAATGGGCTGCCAATGGATGGAGGGCTGAGGGAAGGGGTTGTAAGGAAGGGAACAAGAAAATATATTACATTAATAAGTTATCATCATTTTTTAATAGCACTCTGCTCAATGGGCAATTCAGGAAAAGCAAGAAAAAAATAGGTACATGATAATAGGCTATAGCAGCAATTCAAGCAAGAGATGACGCTGGCTTGGAAACAAATCTTAGATTGCTTGTACAGACTTACAAGTCTGACATATGAGAAGGTTAAAGAATAGTATGATAGTAACTTATCATGTCTTCCAGAAAATAAAATGCATATTGTTTACATGGCAGAAGGTTGGGAAATATTTATATGAATGTGATGAGATTTCAGGTGACTTTATTATCTATCTCTAGATGATTATATATTCTTACTTTTTTTAATTGACCAGACATTATTTCTGATTTCCAAATCAGTACAATGTCCAGGAAATCATAACACCCTCTTCCATCTGGCTGTCTTGACAAATGCCTTAGAGAGAGTTCTACTGGCCCTTAGACTCGAACTTTGGACTTCATCCCTGTGAGTGCCTGATTTTCACTGCCTGGGAGGGAGGTGATGGTAGGGCTTCATATTTATTTATTTATTTTATTTTTTTTTTTTGAGATCGAGTCTTGCTTTTTCACCAGGCTGGAGTGCAGTGACATGATCTCAGCTCACTGCAACCTCCGCTTCCAGGGTTCAAGTGATTCCTCTGCCTCAGCCTCCCAAGTAGCTGGGACTACAGGCATGCACCACCACGCTCAGCTAATTTTTGTATTTTTAGTAGAGACGGGATTTCACCATGTTGGTCAGGATGCTCAATCTCTCAACCTAGTGATCTTCTTGCCTTGGCCTCCCAAAGTACTGGGATTACAGGTGTGAGCCACCGCGCCCGGCCACGGCTTAATTTTAAATATGTTAAGTGTAAGATGTCCACATTGGTTTGCTAGGGCTGCCATAACAAAGTACCACATATTGAGTGGCTTAAACGACAGAAATTATTTTTCTCACAATTCTAAAGGCTAGAAGTCCAAGAAAAAAGGAATCTTCTGAGGCCTCTCTCCTTGGCTTGTAGATGGCCACCTTCTCCCTGTGTCTTTACATGGTCTTTCCTATTTGTGTGTCTGTGTCCTAATCTCTTCTTCTTCTAAGAGCACCAGTCATATTGGATTAGGGCCAGCTAACAACCTTAGTTTAACTTAATTACCTTTTTAAAGAACCTATTTCCAAATATAGTCACATTCAGAGGTAATACAGATTAGGACTTCAACATACAAATATGGGGGGTAGGGTGGACACAGTTCAGCCCATAGCAAAGCCTATCCATGCTGGGCAGGTGGGGGGAGATTTTTAACGGTTATCAGAAACATGACTTTGCAGTTCAGTTTAGCACACTTGCTAGGAGGTAAATACGTTAAGAGTCTTTCATCTATAAATATGAATGAGCTCACCCTAGGAGAGCTCATAGCATGAGAAAAGTCAATGATAGAAGGAAGCAGAAGGAAAAAGCCTGAGAAAGAGATAGAGAAGCTGTGGGCCAAGCAGCAGGAGGAAGACTAGAAGAGAATGAGGACATGCAAGTTTCAAGAAGGGTGGTCACCAGTGTCAAACTGCAGGTCCTGAAAATGTACCCTACAAACAACCCGTCTAAGGCCCCTCTTGGATGAAACTTCCACCCTCAGCTCAAACCTCCCACCAGGGCTTCCACTGGCAATAAAACAAAATATAAGCTCAGCCTATCATCCAAGGCCCTCCACAGTATGATTCTAATTCCCTTTTAACTTTATGTACCTTTAGTACCCTTCAGCATCCTTCAGCGTTAGTGACACAGCATTGTTCCCGAGCTCTTACTCAAAGCTCTGTGGTCTCTTCCTTTTGTGCATGTTACCCCCTCACACAGGAATGCCCTTCCCTTTCATCCTGCACACCCTTCAAGGACACCACAACCCTTAGCAATTTTTCTATACCAAGTTGATTTCTGCATGTGTCTATCTGCTGCACTGGGCTGTGGACTCTTTAGGGAAAATCTTGTATGTTATTTATCGTTGGCACCCCTTGAAGCCTGCCATTGTTCCTGGTACCTAGCAGGTGCTCAAAAAATGACTTTTTGAAGCAATGAACTAACGCTCTTTTGCTCCAAACAGAATTAAATAATAATCCAGCAGCTGACATTTGAAAATGTCGATGCTATTGACTCACCTGTTTGGGGGAAGGGATAAGTTTTCTTTGATGACTTAGTGGCTTTCACATCTGTCAGACGTGTCATATCCCCTTTAATGGTGGTTGCTTATTACAAGGAGAAACAGTTACTCAGGATTCAGGTAGTTTTGAACAGTGGATTATTATGTCTGGAATTTAATAGCACTCTGCTCTTTGATATTTATTTCAGGGTCAGTAGAAAAGTAACCATCCTCAATCCCTATTTGTGTTCAATCTAACCATTTAGCAGGAGGATTAGACCTGCCACACACTGGGTTTTGAAGATTTAAGAATGACTTGTTTGATTTTGATGCTATATTTCCCAAATATATTCACACACAATAATTAAATTATTAATATTTTAATCTTTTGAAAATGTCAACATTCTTCTTAACATGTTAATCTCTGAATATTGAGGATGATGTATCAGGTTGTTGGCTTGTATACAAATTTTTTTCTACAACGTTTTATGGTGATTATGTGTAGAAATAACATAGGGTACTGCTTCCTTCAAGGCCTTTATCAAAATCAAATTGGAATTCTATTGTGAAGTAAGGGTGTTAAAGCATTCACTACTGTAATATGTTCTGTATGATGTTGTTCAAAACCTTTCTGTGTCCATTGACACAGGTGACAATGCTTTGAGATAGTTTGGCTAATGTTATTGTCACCATTTTCTTACAAAAACCTTAGATACAAAGAAAGTTTATTTTTCAGAGACAGGGTCTCCTGTCACCCAAGCTGGAGTGCAGTGGCATGATCACAGCTCGCTGTAGCCTCAAACTCCTAGGCTCAAGTGATCCTCCCACCTCAGCCTCACAAGTAGCTGGGACCACAGGTGCATGCAACCATGCCTGGCTAATTTTTATATTTTTTGTAAAGAAGAGGTCTGACTATATTGTCTAGGCTGGTCTCAAACTCTTGGGCTCAAGCAATCCTCCCACCTCTCAGCCTCCCAAAGTGCTGGGATTACAGGCATGAGCCACTGCACCTGGCCAATGTTGCTGTCATTATTATCATCATTACTACATTCTAGGCTATATTTGTACTATTGGAACAATGTTATAAGGGTATTAAGGATAAATTAGTCAAATGTCTTCTTTGTATGAATTTTATATAAACTAGGATCATGAAATATAATTAACTAATTGATGATATTCTAGAAGATAGAGTATTTAGATACTCTGGAACTGGAATTCAATCAACTGTGAGAATTAAAATATCCAGTCTCCTCACTGTAATAGAGACAAATTCTCTAGTGGAAATGGTTCAGCAAGGATTTATTAAAACTTTTCTATAGGAGAAAAAGACTCAGAGGATTTCACTATAAGTAGAAAATATGTAGAATCAAACTTAAACCTGAAGGCTTTGATCTTTCCTTTATAAAATTCAGTAGAAGTCCTTTCAAGAAATGTAATCCATTTTAAATATTTACCAAACCTTACTCTCAGCTGAAATGGGTGTCAAATCTCAAATTAGAAAGTCTCGATTTTGGTTCTGGTCCCTTTGGATTTGGTTGCAGCATTTCCTATTATCTGTACTATAAAGAGAAGAGCCTTAGCACAAAAAGCTTCAGTATCAGTGATGGAAATTGACAAATCAGTGAAAGAAAAACAAGGTAGCCAAAGAGGAAGTGGATCTCCTGTGTGTTCTTTAAAGGGGAAAACCACTTTTTTGACTATTAAGAATACAATTAAAGTAAAGCCTTAAGACAATATTTCTACCACAGACACAAGGGATGAATATTAAGTCTCTATTATGAGTCAGATAATACATATATCCTATGAATCTATCTTCACATAACCTTATAACAAAAGAATATTATTTCTAACCAATCGAAAATGCTTCAGAGACTCAGAGAAGTGAGTGGCCTGTGGTCACACAGCTAGTGAAACACAAAAGTGAATTTCAGTCCCAAAACCTGAATCCCCTCAGATACCTCAGGCTGTCCTTTTTCAACTGCTCAACAAAAGTTTACAGAAGTGCATCATTTTAAGTCAATTAGGAAACAGCTGGAGAAACAATGATAATATATAGATTCTACTCTCTGGGTGTTTATAGCCTCAGAAGAGAGAACAACAAATGTGTTAAGACAGCCGTGAGAAGACTAAAAAAAGGAAGCCACAGAAGAGCAGCTGAAACTCATACCTGCTCTGTCATTACAGGTCTCAAAAGGGGTTGCACTTTCAAAGACACATCTATAACACCATATAAATGTATAAGTGTGCAAACTGAGAGAACATCATGAATTAATTTCATTAGCAGAACCCCAGAAATTCCATCACTAAGCAGCCACCTAGTGTTGATCTCTAGGGCATTTCTGAATTTTATTTATTTACTTTTTTGAGATAAAAAGATTTTGCCTTTAATAATCTTTAAGGTATCGACTCTATTATTCCCTACACTTACGGTATTATAGTTTTCCGCATTAGTTTGCAAGGTTAATTTATTAAAATACAATAAAAATTTATTGCCTACTAAATACATAATATTAATTATAAAACCAGTACCTACAGAGTTACCAACCCAGTATAGATTGCAGAATAAGGATGAGAAGAAGGTAATTGAATGACTACCAACAATGTTTTAAAACACAAAGACAACTTTCTTCTCAGAGATACCTGTTAACCTTCAACATCGCAGTTAAGTTTTAAAGGATACTGTCCTGTTTTGGTTAAAGAAAAGTATAGATTCACACAACTGGATCTTAAGGATCAGACAAATTAGAATTAACTGCTTTATAATTTCTCCCACATTGGCACACCAGCCAGAATAATGAGGGCTGATGCTATGCTGAAATTAGAGTGAATCTAAAATCATAAGTCACAAAGAGTTTTTACAGTCTATAAATTATCTCTTTTCTTGTCACACCTACCCCATATGCAGTCACCACACCTCCTTCACAGTAAACTATCATTTTTCCTACCATGTTCTTTTATCTCAGTCAGGATGATAGGATTTTCAATTCTTCTTTCTTCATCCATCATCAAAACTTTATTGGGCTCCTGCTATGTGCTAGGCAAAATACCATGAGCTGGAAATACCGGAAAAAGAACGAAAGGACCCATCATCTCCCAGATATATACCAACTGTTTACCCCAAGGGTAAATCTCCTTGCTTAAATAGTAGTAGCAAGAGATGAGTAAAGTGGTTAAGCTAGCCTAGGAATGGCAAATAAGACAGCTCAGCAAAGCAATTAGGAGCCCTGGAGTCAGATTGTTGACACTTAAATCTTGATTCCACCTAGTTGTTTGACCTTGAACAAGTCACTAAAGTCCTCTGTGCCTGTCTCTTCATCATTAAAATATAAATAATAATAGTACCTAGCACATATCATTGTTCCAGGATTTAAAAAGAGAATACATGTTGATTACTTAGAATAATTTCTAGCACACAAATGTTCCATAAATGTTGGTGTGTCTTTCTTGCTAAGCTGATTAGTACTTATAACTAGTTGGGGTTTTGGGGGTACAGACATGATAGAGAGGGATGCAAAATATTTATTAGAGAGTGATACCTGTAAAGGGAAATGAAGAGAAGGAAGGAATGGGCAGGGAGAGTGATCTTTACTTGCCTATCTGGGAGCTCTGGAGGACAGATTGTCCTTTAGAGGTGTCCCACATTGGGGAGAAATGGCTGGGTCCTTGCACCACAGCCCTGCTCAAGCATTGGAAAGGAGATGCCCATGGAAGAACCTCAACTCAAAAGCCGTGACAGATCCTGAAGGACCTAATAGCTGAAGGCTGCTAGTAACTCTACTCTTGGCAGGCAGGATGCAAGTCCTTTCCCAAAGAGAGACCTAAGCAGGCGTCTCCCTCCATCTTGGCTACAAGGGTTATTGTCTGGTGTGTTGGCCTGGAAGGGTTCTCAGGAAGTGTTGAGATTCAATGGACAAAGGCAAGTGGAGACATCATGATTGACTGAGACGTCAACCACAGGCCTTGAGCAAGAAGGAGAAGCCTACTTGCAGGAATTGGTTCTACTGGAACAGATTGTCTCAAAAGCTCCCCCACCTCTGACAAGCCCTGTTCTCTGTTCCTTCTTCAGTAGTTTCTCTAAGACCCCGAGGATGGCAGAAGGGCCCTGACACTAGAACCCTTCCAGCTTCCTAAACACTGCAGTGCATATACCATGCTCTTCTGAGGAAGGAGTTACAGAATCCTAGAGTATCACCCAAGCCCCACTCTCAGCCTTGGCTATGTGTGCTCTTCCTGGTATCTCTTCTAAGGGCCAGAGATTCTTAGATGCATTCAGTGTCTGTCCACACCTGGAAGAGCCAGAGCTTGACATAGAGACAGCACCACTAACTATTTGCACCCCACTTTATTCCAAAATGGATTTACAGAATCTTCAAAAACCGTATACCAGCTGGGTGCAGTGGCTCACACCTGTAATCCCAGCACTTTGGGAGGCTGAGGCAGGCGGACCATGAGGTCAGGAGATAGAGACCATCCTGGCTAACAAGGTGAAAACCTGTCTCTACTAAAAATAAAAAAAATTAGCTGGGCATGGTGGCACACACCTGTAGTTCCAGCTACTTGGGAGGCTGAGGCAAGAGAATCACTTGAACCTGGGAAGCGGATGTTGCAGTGAGCCGAGATTGCTCCACTGCACTCCAGCCTGGGCGACAGAGTGAGACTCCATCTCAAAAAAAAAAAAAAAAAAAAAAAAAAAAAGTATACCTAGGTGAATTCGTCTAATAAGGACTTTTATCTAAATTAATGGTATACAAGTGAAGGGAAACTAACAAAATATAGACAGTGCAAATGTGGGGAAAGTTTCTGCAGAAAAGGGGCTTTGGATAAAAGTAAAATGCTATCAGGGAACAAAGTCAGAGTTATCATCTCAAATAGGTAATAGGTAATTTAAGCACTTAGGTATTTTCTTGTTTTGCAACTGTGCTCTCAGCAGTAGGAATCTGTGATTTAGTAATAGGGCTCATTTTTGCTGTCCATCGCATTTCATTTATGGGTAGGCACAGTGAGGCTCCAGGTTGTGGCGGCTGCGTGTTCAGCTGCACCTGCCAGAGAGCAGGAAGGCTGAACAGCTGATGGCAATATCTAGTTCTATCTCTCACCTGGTGGCAGCCACCTGCAGTGGGGTAAATCTCCTAGGAAAAACTAAAAGTCTTAATTGCAGTTTTAAAGTCTTAAACCTCAGAACTCCAAGTATACAAAGGAAATAAGACAGCCTCTGATGTTGCTACCTGAATTTCTGATTCCAAATGCCAGTTTACATTTTAAAGAATATTTCTCTGTGAAGTCTAACTCTCGTGGTCATAAGCAGTGCCTAGAATGGATCTGGTTTATCAGCTCAGTAAATGCTTGCTGACTGTTCAAGAAATAACAAGGCAAAACTGTTCCCCATCCTTGAAGTTCATGAAACAGGTTTGTTAAGTTTAAGACCAACACTAGTCATATATGATATGTTGGTCCTAATGTCCTGTTAATGAGTTTGAATCACAGGTATACTTTGCTCTTTTCCCCCTTACCACCCTCACCTATCTAAACCATCATCAATGTCTCACTGCCTCTCGAGCCCATTAGGACACCTGCCCTTGATTTCTGTTCTCTAAAGCCTTTGATAACAATCTAGCACAGTCAAAACAGAGGTGCCAGGGCCTTCAGATTGGGCTTCCCACCCATCACCTCACCTTGGAAATTTAGACTGCAACTCACTTCAAAGGTCACGAATGTAAATGGCCTGGAGGTGAGCTTCAGGATAGTTCCAACTAAACTGCTAATTGGATTCCTTCAAAATGCCACAGCCATGGTCGTTCCTCAGGCGGAACAGGTGGGGTCTGTCTTCTGTAATTTACTTGATAGAGCTCTTTGCATAGTCAAGTGCTAGAAGAAATGAAAACTATAGACATTAGCTCTCAAGCGCCTTCTGAAGAAACCCAGGGATGACTTCAGCTACATGTCTGATACCAAGAAACTGGGTTTTAAAGCCCTTTCAGCTATGTTTCCTGGCAGTCTTCTTGTTCTAAGATGTCCTTGAAGATCACAGTCCACCTCTCCCCTGAACATATATCCCCATGTACCTATTAGAAAATATCTGTGAACATCTTTGGAGAAGGCTGCTGTGACCCTAGGGATTGGTTGCCCCTTTCTCTGTGATTTTATAGCAGGCGGAACATCCTGTAGCCCACACCACATTGCATTATTGCCTGTTATCCACGTATTTCTCTATCTTGATGGATTATAACTTTCCCAAAAGCAGGTACCAAGTATTGCTTGTCTTAATCTAGCACATGGTAATCTACTCAAATTGAATTTTAACTCATTTCCATTGACTCATTAAAAGAAAATTATGAAGAAAATGACGGTTATATTTGGCTATATTAATATTTAAAGATTCTTTATTAAAATAAATGTAATTCTTTCGCACATTTAAAAGTGAGCAAATTAGATGAACCAACAATTCTCCAAAAAAATGCAAATAAACAAATGAGAAAATGTTCACTAGTTATAAAAAAAGCCAACTATAATTTTTTATCTCACAAACTGACAAATATACACGCATGTATACATGCACTCAAGTTGATGAAATTAAGATGACAAGTGCCCTCCTATATGCTGCTGAAAATTTACAGTGACTATCTTTAAAGAATATCTATTTTCCTGTAAGCACAAGATGGAGAGAAAAAAAGAATATATATGTATATATGTGTATATATATGTATGTGTATTTATGTATATAATATATATATATCCCCATAGTAGATGTAGATATGGATATGGATATCAATATGGGCATATATATATATATATATATCTTCCTGCAATCCTACCTCTAGTAATGTGACCTAAAGAAAAAATCAGAAATGCAGATGAAGAATAAGGTATTAAGGATGTTTACAATATTCCTTGTAACCATGAAAAACAAATGAAAATAACTTGTTTAATTATAAGAAAGTGGTTAGATCAGCCAAAGTTCATCCAACAATAGAAAATAAGTTTTATAAAAATATTCAATAACATGGATAACAGTTCATGATAAAATGTTAAATTTAAAAAGTGCAGGGGCCTGGCACAGTGGCTCACTCCTGTAATCCCAGCACTTTGGGAGGCCGAGGCAGGCAGATCACCTGAGGTCAGGAGTTCGAGACCAGCCCGGCCAACATGGTGAAACCTCATCTCTACAGAAATACAAAAATTAGCTAGTGTGATGGCAGGTGCCTGTAATCTCAGCTACTTGGGAAGCTGAGGCAGGAGAACTGCTTGAACTGGGGAGGCGGAGGTTCCAGTGAGCCAAGATCGTGCCACTGCACTCCAGCCCTGGTGACAGAGTGAAACTCCATCTCAAAAAAATATAAATAAATAAATAAAATAAAATAAAAGTGCAGTAAAAATTATTTTTCAAAGAGAAGGAAAGTAGTCAATAGTGAAAATGATATGTGAAATTCATGTAAGAGAAAGCCTAAAAAGTGAATAGCATATTAATTTGGCAATTTAGGAGGTCAAACATACTCAAAGTATTTTTTTCTTTGTCTATACTTTTAAAAAGAGCTGGTTGTTTTCTGAGTGTTTAACCTGCTCTTGTGTTCTCTGAAAACCAGATGCAGACAGAAGTGTAAACAATGATGTGAGATAAGGGTTTATGTCTTGATTCTACCACACATTATCTTGAGACCTTGGACACATTACTTCAGCATTGATCCTCACAAAGAACCTAGCATAGTAACTAATAAATATGAGACAATAATCTTTTTTCTTTTCTTTTCTTGTATATTCAATACATTTATAGTTACTAGTCCCATTATCAGCTCCTGCTAACTGGACATTAACCAGGTGAACCTAATCCTTGATCATATTTGATAGGACAAGATTAACTGACCCTAGAGGAGGCGCATTCATAAACTTATCTAAAACTTATCTAAGCATTTCTTTTCACCTGAAAATCTGTATAAGAGATGGAAATTCCAGCAAATGGAAGAAAGTGGGCTAAAATATCAGCATATAGACTTGGAGCCGATATCACAGAGTCATGTACAGGATAAAACGCAATGAAAGCCCACTAAGAGAGAAGACTAGGAACAGATATGAAAAAAAGGAGTGAGGGGAGTGACTGTCTTAGTTTTCCATTGCTGCTGTAACAAATTATCACAAGCTTGGTGACTAAACCATCATACATTTATTATCCTACAGTTCTGGAGCTCAGAAGTTAAAAATAGGTCTCACTGTGCTAAATTCAATGTCTTGGCAGAGCTGCTTTCCTTCTGAAGCATTAGGGGAGAATCCATTCCCTTGCCTTTTCCAGCTTGTAGAGGCCACTGCCATTCACTGATTTGTGGCCCCCTTCTACACTCCAATGATGGATGCTGTGGCATCACTCCAGCCTCTGCTTCCAATATGATAGCTTGTCTCCCTCTATTTTTGTTGTCACATGACCTTCTCTATTATGTCCCTATTATAATCTCCACATTGCTCCTTTACATTGAACCCACCCAAATACTCCAGGAAAATCTCCTAGTGATTACATTGGACCTACCCAGATAATCCAGGATAATATTCCCATCTCAAGATTTTTAATCACATCTTAAAAGTCTTTTTTCTCCTCTGTAAGGTAACAAGGCAGGTTTTGGGAGTTAGGACGCAGGTTGCTATCGCAGTCTTATGTGGCAGAAACAATGCCTCTTACTGATCACATATGAAGACTATGTCTCTTGACCCCTTTGCAGTTAGGCTGAGACCAATAGAAGGCTTTGGCCTAATGAGATATGTGCAGAAGAGAGATAAGCCCTTGCTTCTAAGGGACAGTGGCATCATCATCTCCTTGACAATTGTTAGACATGCAGAATCCCAGGTTCCACCTGAGACCTCCTGAGTCAGAATCCTCATTTTAACAAGGTCTCAGGTGATTCTGATGCACAGTAAAGTCTCAGAAGCACTGATATAGGCCACTTCCAGACCCGGCACTTTATTTTGTTGTTGTTTTCCTATGATAATAATACATTTAGAGAACTCTTGCTAACTGGTCTAGCAGAAAATAAATTACAACAGTTTTGCAGAATTATAGCCTCATTCCACATAGAAATAAAGGGCTATGCATAATAGAATGGGGAGCCTCTGGAGGGGCCGGATCAATTGGGAGGGAGGTGAGGGCTCTTGGCTGTTACCCATGTGCCAGCCCAGGTGACCACAGACTCTAGTGGCAGCAAAACAATAATTTTGTTTATGTATTTTTTTCTTCCAACTTTTATTTTAGGTTCAGGGGGGTACATGTGCAGGTTTGTTACATGAGTAAGTTGTGTGTCACTGGGGTTTGGTGTACAAATGATTTCATCACCCAGGTAGTGAGCATACTACCTGATAGGTAGTTTTTCAATCCTCACCCCCCTCCCACCCTCCACCCTCCAGTAAGCCCCAGTGTCCATTGTTCCCCTCTTTGTGCCCATGTGTACTCAATGTTTATCTCCCAGTTATACATGAGAACCTGTGGTATTTGGTTATTTGTTCCTGTGTTAATTTACCTAGGATAATGGCCTCCAGCTGTATCCATGTTGCTGCAAAGGACATAATTTCATTCTTTTATATGGCTGCATAGTATTCCATGGCGTGTGTGTGGGTGTATGTGTGTATATATACACACACACCCACATACATAACATTTATATATATTTATATATGTATATAACATATATACACATAACATTTTCTTTATCCAGTCTACTGTTGATGGGCATCTAGGTTGATTCCATGTCTTTGCTATTGTGAATAGTGCTGTGATGAACATAAGTGTGCTGGTGTCTTTATGGTAGAACAACTTATATTCCTTTGGGTATATACCCAGTGATGGGATTGTTGGGTCAAATAGTAGTTCTGTTTGATTTGAGAAATCACCAAACTGCTTTCCCAAATGGCTGAACTAATTTACATTCCCACCAGCAGTGTATAAGTGTTCCCTTTTCTCTATAACCTCGCCAGCATCTGTTAGTTTTTTACTTTTTAGTAATAGCCATTCTGACTGATGTGAGATGGTATCCCATTGTGGTTTTGATTTGCAATTCTCTAATGATTAGTGATGTTAAACATTTTTTCACGTGCCAGACCTGGCACTTTAAAATACTGTGGAAAATCTAATCCTCCAGCTGTCTTTTCCTCTTGTACAGTAACCTTAGAGTCCAAGAGTTCCTGACATCAAATCTACAACATGGAGGTCCTCCAACCAACAAGGGACCACGACAGAAGCAAAAAATAAACTTCTGAGTAAAGGCACCAATATTTCAGAGACTGCCTGTTTTAGCTACTTGTAATTATTCTGGTTTTCAGTAAGATATATTTGTTTGAGCTAGATTCAGTAGATTCCTGTTTTTTAAAACCAAGAGAGCTTTGCCCACAATACTTGTTCTCAATTGAGTATGTATCAGTATCACCTGAAGGACTTCTAAAACCAGATTGCTGGACTCCACCCCAGAGTTTCTGATTTAGTAGATCCAGGGTGAGGCACAATAATTTGCATCTTTATCAATTTCCCAGGTGATGCTGATCCTGCTGGCCCAGGGACTACATTTTGAGAAACACTGGTTTACAACGTTGCTGTTAGGTGCTTTCCACTTAGAGAGACAGAAATATCACACAGCATTAAAAAAGAAGGAAGGAAATCCTGCCATTTGTGACAACATGGATGAACCTGGAGGACATAATGCTAAATATATATATATATACACACACACATATATACATATACATCTATATGTATATGGCCAGGGAGAGAGAGAGAGAGGGAGGGAGGGAGAGAAATATTATTATGTTAATATAGGGAGAGAAATATTATGATGTTAATATAATGAAGTGGCATCATTGTCTGGGGTAATTACCTAAAGTTCGTTGTCTCATGCCAAGGAAATCGAGTATGCGGACACACAAGAAGTGAGTTGAGGAGTGGAGGTTTAATAAGCAAAAGAAAGAGAAAGGAGAACAGCTCTCTCTCCTGGAGAGAGAAGGGCACCTGAATGGGACTTCTGGCCCACTGCAGAGTGCACAGGGTTTTATAGACAGGAGTGAGGTGGTGATGTCTGATTTACACAGGGCCCAAAGATTGGTTGGACTAAGTGTGATGGTTACATAGTGCAAGAGGAAGCTGGCCACCACACCCTAATCTTTTATTATGCAAATAGTGTCTCCACTTGGCCAGCACCATGTTGTCTGCTCCTTACTGTGCACATGGTTGACAAGGAAAAGGGAAGATGGAGCCTCCATGTTGGACATGCTTAGCCCCCAGGTAGCCTTTTCCTATAGGCACAGCTGCTGACATTTACCACTGCAAGCTTCCAGCTTCCTTATCTATGTCTATGGCTCGATTTTACAGGTTGCTTTTTGTTAGAAAGAAATTATTTTGGGGCTGCTTTTCATTAAAAGGAAAACCTTACTGAGGACTTTCTTACACTCACTATCTGCCTAAATAATTTCTTTTTAACTCCTGCATCAATAATATTATATTTTGAAAATGTGGTCTGTGTATATGTGTGTGTACATATATACACATATATATAAGGATATATACAAACACGTATACACAGACCACACATTTTTTTACCCATTTATCCTATCTATGATAGACACTTAGGTGGTTTTTGTATCCTGACTATTATGCACGATGCTGCTATGAACATAAGGGTACAGATATCTATCTCTTTGACACAATGATAACTATTACTATTATGTTTCTAGAAAGAGCCATTTGTTATCAAGTGTAAGTCTCTCCATATATAGAACTGAGAAGATTCTCAGTAATCAGTAAGAATTTTCAGAGATCTACTTGTGCAAAAGTTGGTGTTTTTTACATCTGGAAGAATCCTGAGGCAGGAAGGGGGTGGCAAGAATGAAAACCAGGCAGGTGCTGCTGCGGCAAACACTCTTAATTACCTCACAACCTATCTGCTCAAGTTACAAATCACAATGGCCTTTTTTATGTCTTTTATCATTCTAGGGTCAACTTAGTTTACTAAAATTAATCTGCTTGTCATCTTCCAGAATAGTACACGAGACTATAATATATGCACTTTCCACCTACTTCAAAAGCCCTATGACCTATATTTTTTAATCCTTAAATGTACCAACTCACCCAAAAGCACTCTTTAAAAAACAAAATTATTCTTTCAGGATTGTCCCTTTTAAAATAGTAGTGTCTGTAGAAATGTCATATCAAAAGAAATTGCTCAGAGATAGAAGTACTTAGCTTTTTTGTTATTATATTAGAGATTTGCTGATCTGAGAATGGAAAAAGGACTGATACTGAATAAAAATACCATTGTGCCAAAAGGGAGATGTATTTACTTTATTTATTTATTTGTTTATGTTATAAAAATTTCACTTCATTTTTTCTGTTTGTTTGAAAACACCTTTATTTTGCCTTCTTTTTTTTTTTTTTTGAGACAGAGTCTCACTCTGTTGCCAGGCTGGAGTGCAGTGGCACCATCCCGGCTCACTGCAACCTCTGCCTCCCAGGTTCAAGTGATTCTCCTGCCTCAGCCTCCCAAGTAACTGGAACTAGAGGCGTGAGCCACCACACCCGGCTAATTTTTGTATTTTTAGTAGTGAGGGAGTTTCACTATCTTGGCCAAGATGGTCTCGATCTCCTGACCTCCTGATCTGCTCGCCTCGGCCTCCCAAAGTGCTGGGATTACAGGCGTGAGCCACCGTGCCCATCCTTGCCTTCATTTTTTAAGAAACTTCAACTTTTAAGTTCAGGGGTACTTGTGCAGGTTCGTCACATGGGCACATTGTGTGATGCTGAGGTTTGGGATACTATTGATCCCATCACCCAGGTAGTAAGCATAGGACCCAATAGGAAGTCTTTTAGCCTTTGGCCCTCATCCCACTCTTTCTCTAGTAATCCTAAGGGTCTTTATGTTCGTGTATATTCAATGCCTAGCTCCCACTTATAAGTGAGAACAGGAGGAATTAGGTTTTCTGTTCCTGTGTTAATTTGCTTAGGATAATGGTCTCCAGCTGCATCCATGTTGCTGCAAAGGACATAATTTTGTTCTTTTATATGACTTTATAGTATTCCATTCACCTCATATTTTAAAATCTGAATAAGATTCTGTATTGACTGGAGCCTGGTTCTTTTTGCTTTTAAAAATGAAAACCCTCTTAGAGTCTCCTCAGAATTGATCCCTAAAAGGAGCTAGAGCTAAGCCATTAAGTTGGTTAGCTGGCATTCTTACTAGTCGCTACATAAAGTCATGGTCTCTGCTGCACAATTGTCAACCACATGCCCTTTTAGAATTTCTTGCACTCTGAGCTCTGAGAAGGTGCTGTGTTCTCACTTTTCTCTAGGCCTTTGTACAGCCTCCTTTTGTCTAAAAAACCTTAAGTCTGCTATTTTGATGAGTCCTCTTTCTATTACCCTATGACTCACTCTATGCCCAGATTTTGATGGCCGTTAGCCCCTCCTTTTCCCACCATCTCAGTGAGAATCCTAATGTTCCCTTCTCCAAAGTGTCCTCAACTCTTTAGGAGGTCTACAAAAGGGTGACTCATATGCCCATCAATCAGTTGTCAGTTTCATTCTCCCCCGAATGTCTGCCATGTTTCCTACCCTTGCTCTAGCTCTCATTCCCTAGGACCTGGGAACTACTTGAGAGCAGTCCTCACTGCACATGATGCCAGCTGTATCAATGCCAAAGTTCTTGCCAAGAATGCTGGTGTTGAACTACATGAATAGGAGAAGGATGCTGGCTTCCCTGATGAAATAGAAGAATGTTCCTCTCCCTCTAACGCTGTGCCCTACTTTGTCACTGAGCCCCAAAGAAAACAGTTCTTTCATCTGCCTTGAGCAAGACCCCAAGCAAGAGCACACACATCTTTTTCCAACTATAAGGAACAGTTCTTCCTCGTCAGGACAGTCTAAGTCTAGTCATTAAAAAATATATTGCTTTAAATTCTCATTTTACCAACAGGCTATTTTCCTTCTAAGAGGTCCCCCCAGTCACAATGCCACAAACATGTCCATTTTATAAGAAAGGCTCTACTCTATGTAACCCCTTTCCTAGACCCACAGCACTGAGAAGACATAAGGGCAGATGAATACAATACAGTAATGGAAGCAAGCATCTTGTTAATCTCTCAACAATACACATAAAAAGTCATTTAAATTCTTTCTTCATTTTCCCTGATCACTTTAGACCTATACTGAGTCGGCATTTGGGAATCCTCTCTCTTATCTCCCCCAGCTTCCCTTTTCTACCCTTCTGCTCCTGGCTTGCTGTTTCTCTTCTCTCAGATCAAAGTCATAGATATATTTCTTCCTAGTTCCTCCATAGCTGCAGGCATTCTTCATAGCTGGGCATCTACAATCCAAATATTCCCTTCTTATCTCCAGCAGCACACATCAACATACTATGCTAAAAGACTGTTTTTCTACTAGCGCTGGAAGGAAGAAGAAGGAAGGAAATGGAGACAGAACATCTCTTATGTCACATGTATGTTCATCTAAAAAGTTCTGCACCAAAGATGCATGAAAATATCCAGATTTTAGAAGACAAAAAGCTTTTAAGTAGTTTAAGGCTGGACTGGTAGTTCTGAAAAGTCCTCGGCAACTCAGGTGCCTTTTAAGTCACTACCCCACCCATTCAGTATCTTAGCTCAAGATTACATATCCACATTACAAGGAGCAGTATGGAGAACGGATGAAAAAGAAGGAACAAAAGTTGCTTGCCACCTGTCTCCTACAGTTCCTGAAAGCTGCCACACAGTATTCTACTTATATCTTGTTGCTCAACACAAGGCCATTCCTGGCTGCAAGGAAGGTGGAAGGTGGAACATTGACTCTTTTTCTGGGCAGCCATATGCCTGCCTAAAAATTCTATTCCTATGGCAGAATAGAGGGAGATTGACTATCAAGGGACAATTGGCAGTCTCTGCCACACTGTGCTCCTAACGTTGCTACCTTTTTCTGTGCCAAAAATAGACTCCAGAGACACCTAAAATAGAATGCTTTAAATTACATGTTTTTATAAAAAGTCTGCCATTCAATATAACCATAGGCAAGTCACTCAGGGTTTTAACTCTCTGCCCTGAGATGATGACTTTGACTACATTATTTTGTTTGTTTGATTATTTTTATAGAGACAGGGTTTTGCTATGTTGCCCAAGCTAATCTTGAACTCCTGTTCTCAAGCGATCTTCAGGTAATGTTTACCCTGCCACCTTAAAAAATTGTTCTGAGGAATATTTGGGAGTAAACTGAGATTAAAATGTGAAAGCAATTTTTGATTTGTGATATAAATAATTCTAGAAACAAAGTAGAATTAAAGGAGTAAATTATTTCTCTCTCCTTTAAAAATCTATTCTCTCATTCAAAATTATCTCCATTCTCTTTTGGGGTTCCTTAATGAATGTGGCAGACAAATGTCAAGACAGCAAGGGACCAGAAACAAAGGCATTGGTCTAATATTAGATGATTCGGTGAGGGGCATTGGTCTATCAAAGAGAGAAAATAATTTCATAGAAATCATCAATATTTATGAAGACTCACAGCATCAACCTGTTGTCTCAAACTGCTTCTTATATTTGATTGTTATTATTGTATACAGGATTAGATTTTTATAACATAAATTATTTTCCTTGGGCAAAATTTCAGATTCTAGCAATCTCGTCTGCAAAGGAGGCTACTGTTGGCCATTTAGTACAACCAGAGCAGCTATAAAATCAGATGGTAGTTGTTGTTGTTTTTTTTTTATAATTTTCTGGAGTATTAAATTTTGCTGTCATTGTTGCTTCTGTTACTGTTTGTTTAAAAGCAATGGAAAGATGGAAAGCACCTAGTAATTCTAAACTGCTTTAAGGGAGGGAACAAATCCAGGCAAAAGTCTTGTTGAAGGTAACTTATGTACATGCTACAGTTTTATTCCTGCTCTGCTGGAGGATCAAGTGGGGCACAGAGTGGACAGAGTCATGATATGGATTGAAAGACTTGGAAAAGCAAAGAGGACAATTCTGAAAATTATGTTACAGAAGATCCCAGCTATACATATATACACTGTATATACCTTCTGTCCCTGTAGTCTGGCATCATACAAAGTCAAGCACATTGCTGAGACGCCCTCCAGGTAAGATATCTATTAGTCGGAATATACTGGATTATAGTGCACTAACAAAAGAACCTGAAATTCTCAAGGACTTAACACAATAAAGGTTAATTTCTTTTCCATACTAAATATCTAACATGAGTCAGAGGACATTATGCTTCACACAGTCACTCAAGGACACATGCTGCCAGAATCTCTACCAACTTTTAGCTGTAGCACCTGGAAAATAAAGTCTCTACAGTACTCACAGAAGAGATATTTCCACCTCAGTCTATGTATAATACAATTCACTTCTGCGCATAGTACATTGGCTGGAACTAGTCACATGACCCCAATCTAAATACAAGGAAGCTAGATAACGCAGGCTAGTATACGGAATATTTGGGGTGACTTGTCTATGCTCTAGTGATGGTTAAATTATCTAAGAAATACTTACCGCTCCATTTTTTTCCTCATGCATTCTGACAATGACAGGTTTTATTATGAGGAACCTTCTTTGGTAGGTGGAAAAACAGATCTTGGTCTTTTAGCACAATTCCCTCTACACACAGATGTGTGTGCACATATGCACACAGAGGAGTAAAAATTCACTATAGAGGGCATGGGGAGGCACATATATTTATTCTAAAATGGGCTGGATTTTATTCTGATAAGAGTGGGTGGTAGAATGGCATAGTGGTAAAACTGCAAGCACTAGAACCAGACACCTTGAGTTTGAATTTCAGCTATCCTGTTTACCAGCCATGTGGCTTTGGTAAAGATACTTGAACTGTCTGTGTCACAGTTTCCTTATCTCTAAAATAGAGACGATTATAGAACTTTTTAGGGTTGTGAGGATTAAATACATTTAAATGACACATATAAAGTGCTTAGCATTAAGCTTGGCACTTATATCTTAAATAAAAGACAACTCATTCTCTAGTATCTAACTTTCTAATGCACCTACTTGGATTAATGATTCACTGTACAGTTTGCTTATCTTTTTCTTCCATTTTCTTCCTAAGATTCTGTTTCTCCAGTCTCCCCAGTTGGTCCTGCTTTTCCTGGTGAAAGAATCAAATAGAATTTATCCAAAATTTTAAAAAACACACCGTGTTGATGTTGAATAGTAATGGTGCCCTTCAGTCCCTGGATGCTTCTCATCCACTGAGTCAGTCTGTCTAGCAAAGTTTATGTGACTGAAGTAATATGAGGGAAGCTGGAGTCTCCTTGCATAGTCTGGAATTGATGCTTTGCTACTTACTATCACATTGGTCACTTTAATGCACTTCCCTGGCCCTCATTTCTTTATTTGTAATGTACAAATAATTATAATATGTACATCATATGGCTGGTGGCAGCATTCAGTGGTACAATGCATATAAACATTTAGCACAGTGATTGGTACAGAGTAAGTGCTCGATCAGTGTTTACACTGTGTAGCATGAGGACAACAACACTTTCCTCAAAGGATATGCACAAACTCAAGACGTGAACACACCATAAACTGTCACTTCAGTACTTTATATGTGTGTGTGTCTGTGTGTGTGTGCATTATATATTCTGCTCTTTCCTAAAACACAAAGATATGAAATCAACTGGCATCTGCATTTTGTACTGGGGATAACTGCTGGCCCATCGGTGGATTACTATCCTTTCAGCATAGCCCACATGAAGCATCAATATATTGTTAATCACTTGGATGTACACATCATTCTCAGCGCTTTATGCTAGAAACTTGCCAACCAGCATCAAAACAAAATCAAATTCGTAAGTATTTATTAAATGCTTACTTTATGCAGGTTCCAAATGCTATCAAGCCTAGGAAATATTTTTAGCTTCATGCATTATCAGTTGACTGATACCAAATGTACTGACTTCTTACTGGAACATCATCATGGAATATTCTGAGTGCCATTACCTGCATTTAAAAGAGCTGCTATCAGGAGCACTCTATGCCATTTGCTCCATATTGCTCTAAGGAAAGAAAATACAGTAGAGATGGACAGCTGATTTTGTTTTGTTTTTCTAGTGTCTCATCTGATGAAATAGTTCCATGTGACTGCCTCAATGGATGAGAATAAGTTTTCCTGCTAATACGAAGATCGAACCTCACTGAAAAATGTACAGTACATTATTGTGTCTTCATATTAATAAACATTGGAAACCAGTGGGCTTATTTTATTATTTTTTATGGTTATATTAGTTCACCTAATCTGGCAATGTGTAATGCACATGTGCCAGACATTAGACCAGTAAGCACATCTTGTTACCGCTGCAAATTTACTTATTAGCTGGCAAGTTCTACGTTAGTGCTGTCCAATAGAAACATAATGTGAAACACTTATGTGATTTAAAATCTTCTGGTAGCTACATTTTAAAGACCAAAATAAAAAGGAATAGGTGTGATCTTAATAACAATTTTTTAGCCTAATATATCCAAAATATTGTCATTTCAAATATAATCAAGATAAAAATTATTAATGGGATATATTATATGTTTTATTTTGTCTTTGAAACCCAGTGTGTATTTTACACTTATAGTATATCTTAATTTGGACTAACTGAATTTCAAGTGCTAACAGCCACCTTTGGTTGGTGGCTACCACATTGGACAGTGAAATGCTATATTACCATTGTTGGGTTATTAGATAGGGTAAAAACTTAATAAAATGTTGGCACTTTCTATGGAAATAGATGTCGTATATGTTATTTATTACTTTATAATTTAATTAAAGTAGATATGTCTAAATAATATTTTAAATGACAAAAAAGAATAAAATAATTAGAAAGAAAATAAGATATATTAAACATTTAAAACCTTACATTGTAAAACATATATCACATGGGCAAAGGAAAGGAGGAAAGGATACCAGAACATAGAAGGAGCAGGTAATTTATCAAGGCATGAACACGGGTGCTTAATTTCCTATTTTGAGGCCAGGCCTTGTGGCTCACACCTGTAATCCCAACACTTTAGGAAGCCAAGGTGGTTGGATTGCTTGAGTCTAGGATTTTGAGACCAGCCTGGCCCACATGGTGAAATCCTGTCTCTACTAAAAATACTAAAATTAGCCAATCATGGTGGTGGTGTGCCTTTAATCCCAGCTACTCTGGTGGCTGAGGCACAAGAATCACTTGAACCTGGGAGGCAGAGGTTGCAGTGAGCTGAGATTGTGCCACTTCACTCCAGCCTGGGTGACAGAGTACGAGTCTGTCTCAAAAAAAAAAAAAAAAATATATATATATATATATATATAAACATATATAAAAATATATATAATATATGTAAACATATATAAATATATATAATATATTATATATATTTAAATATATATATATTTATATAAAACCCAAACATAAAGGAATAATTTTGGGGGAAAATCTTCATAAATGAAAGAACAACATAGGCTGTTGAGTGTATGCATAGAAATTCAAGAGATCTTCCAGCAATTGAAGACAATGGTTTACCAGAATTCACAAAAGAAGTCAGCTGTGCATTTAAAGTAGAATGTGATGAGTGTTACCACTGAGGTAGGAACTGGGAACTAAGGAAGCGTAAAACAGAAAGTGCTGAACTGAGAGTGGGGCATTGGAGGCTGTGTAAGGCAGGGTAAGTGAATGTCTTCTAGAAGTTACCTCTAAATGGAGTTTTGAAGTACTTGTAGGAGTAGCTTAGGTGAAAAGAAGAGGAGAAATATGTATCAGGCAGAGGGACTAGAACCTTATTTACTTCAAAGAAGAAGCAAAAAGAATACATGTGATTTTGAGGTGGTGGGAGGTGCTTTAAGCCAATAAAGGTGAATTTGACATAGGACTTCCCTAAATAATGTTCAGTCATTTGTTAAATATTGAGTGATATATCACTGTATTAAAGCCCAAGAGTTGCTTTTATATAGAAAGAAGAAAAAAGCCCAAGAGAGTTTTATTTCTAGAGGGAATATTTTCTAGAAATAAAGGAAGGTGTATCAGCCAGTTTCTAGTCAGGAAAACAGAAATCACACCTGATATGCAAAATAGAGGAAATTCAGGGAATTCATTAATCCAGAGATTTGGTTGCTCAAGTATTAGATTGCTGGGGATATGAGGCAATCAGGGATAAGTAATAGTGAGAAGCTCCATTTATCCGCAGGATTGGAGGGACATAGGTGGGGTTCCCAGAAGCCAGAAGGTGAGACCACCTAGCAGAAGCTCAAACCACAGCTGGGGTTTCCTTACAAAAGCTGGGACCACCAAGGGAGGAGCTATCCAATGGGACCTGGAGCCAGGGAGATCATGCAGTCACTACCAGGAAGGGAAGCAGAATGTAAAAGGTAGAGAAATACTCCAACTTCTTCCTTGCATTCACTTTCCAATCTCCATTCACAAAGGCAAAAGCCTGCTAATGCAGTAGAGTGGGAAAAGCAGCCTGCCGAGGTCCTTTCTCCCACAGAACAGAGCGCAAAACCAAGCAAAAACAAGGAATGCATTTGATAGCAAGCAGGCTGTGAACCAACACAACATAAAAGAAACGATGAGTGATTTTTTTTTTTATTTGGTTCAAGAAAAGTATTTCAGTAACTATTATGTAATAGAAATTCTATTTCTTTTGGGGAATTCAAAGGTGAATAAAAAAGAACTCTAAATTTTTATTAATAAAATATTTCAAAAACCTCAACGAGAGTAATGGCATTAACTAGCAAATACACTAATGAGATGAGCTAGCCATAAGAGGCTTAGAATTGAGAGAAAGGTCTGGGGGCCTCTTGACAGGCCAAGTTCAGAGCCGTTTGTGGGAATCTCTGACCTAACTGCAGGTAGAAATATAAATATGGGCATTTAGAATACTGGCCCAAACTTTGGGTGATGTCTGTCTTGGGGTCTCTCCAATTAATGGGATTGATGAGAACTGCAGACCACTGAGGTCACCATGACTCAATGAATAGCCCCCTGGCTTTGGAGTCAAACCAACCTGAATACGAACCCCAGCTTTGCTACTTACAGGTTGCATTTATCCTCAGTTTTCTCATCTTTCAAAGAAGAAGAATAGTAACTTCTTTAAAAGGTTATTGTAGGCTGGGTGCAGTGGCTCACGCCTGTAATCACAGCACTTTGGGAGATGGAGGCTAGTGGATCACTTGAGGCCAGGAGTTTGAGACTAGCCTGCCCAACATGGTGAAACTCTGTTTCTACAAAAAGAAATTTAAAAAATTTTGCTGGGTGTGGTGGCACACACCTGGAATTCCAGCTACCTGGGAGGCTGAGGCATGAGTATCACTTGAGTCTGGAAAGCAGAGGTTTGCAGTGAGCCAAGATTGCACCACTGCACTCAAGCCTGGGTGACACAGTGAGACCTTGTCTAAAAAAAAAAAAAGTTATTGTGTTATTGTAAATATTGTATATGAACTTCTATTTAATATGTTTAGTTAAATACCTGTGTAATTGTCCAATGTGCTCTTCTAGCTCACTGCACAGACAAAACTGATTCACTGAAATCATGGAATTGCAGTAAAGAACAAATCTAATTAATGTAGGTCAAATGGAAGGACTGGAGTTATTATTCAAATCAGTCTCCCTGAAAACTCAGAGGCTAGGGTTTTATGGATAATTTGGTGGGCAGGGGACTAGGGAATGGGTGCTGCTGATTGGTTGGGGAATGAAATAGTAAGATTGTGGAAAACTGTCCTCCTTCACTGAGTCTGCTTCCGGGTGTAGGCCACACGACCAGTTGAGTCATGAAGCATGTGTCCAACTGGAGTCAATTTGTTGCCAGAATGCAGAAAAATGTCTCAAAAGATCAACTGTAGGCTCTACAATAGTGATATTATCTATAGGAGCAATTGGGGAAGTCATAAATCTTGTGACCTCTGGACACATGACTCCTGAACTAGTAAGGGATTATAAAAACCATGCCTATACATTATCAGAATTCAGGTCTTCCCATAATCCTAATCTCATAGCATTTCATTTGTTTAGAAAGGCCATTTTCAGTCCCTGAGCAAGGAGGGGGTTAGTTTTAGGATAGGACTATTATCCTTGCTTCAGTTAAACTATAAACTAAATTCCTCCCATGGTTAGCTTGGCCTACACCTAAGAATGAGTGAGGACAGCCAGCCTGTGAGGCTAGAGGCAAGATGGAGTCAGCCATGCTAGATTTATCTCACTGTCATAACCTTTGCAAAGGCAGTTTCACCTGGGACATAGGAGGTACTCAATGAAAAAGAAGCTATTAATATTAATATTTTAAAAGTGAACTTAAGGAACTAACACTATGTACATATTAGTCATTAAAACAAAGTAGTTCATTTACATTCACACAAATAAATCTTGTGATTATACATAGGTAATATGAAAAACCTTGTTTTGTTTCATAATACAAGGTATTACCAATACATATAGTAATGTTAGCATTCCTTTGGAAAAACTGAAAGGATTTATAATTTTCCAAGAATCATTAGTATTTTTATTTAATATACATAATATAAAATTTAATTATTCATTCTATAACTTGGAAATATGCTTGCTTACCAATTACTGACAGATTTCAAAATATTTCTATACTCACAATATTCATCTATATAAATATTGATTTGGTACTTACAATGTCTACTGCTATGCTAAGTTTTGTCTTTGTCAAACATTTTATAAAATCATAATCCTAGATGAATCCCACTTTTGGTCACCCATGTGCCTGAACCCCTGCTGTTAACAGGCAAAGTGTGTTAGGTACAGATCTATACCTACCACCTTCCTCTACCCACTAGCATCTGCACCCACCACCCCTCCCCACCCACCATTATCTACACCAACCACCCCTCCCAACCTACCAGCATCTGCACCCACCACACTACCCACCCACCACCATGTACACTCACTACACCTTCCAGCCATCACCATCTGCACCCATCACTCCTCCCCATCCACAAGCATCTGCACCCACCACATTTCCCTACCTACCAGCATCTTCACTCACCACCTCTCCACCCACCAGCATCTGCACCCACAACCCCTCCTCACCCACCAGAGCCTGCATCCATCACACTTGCCCACTCGTTAGCATCTGCATCATCAAGCTCTGCCTTCTTGCCTAATATAGGATAAGCTCTCCATGGTTCTGCCTAAAGACAATGCTTCCACTCCTCTTCTATAACCCATTTCCTTTTACCTCTTCAAGTACACTTCAGAACTTCTCTCTCCTTCTGATACCAACTTTTTCCACTTTACTCAATCATTCCCATCACCATACAAACGTGTTTATTTTTCCCATCTTAAAGTTAAAAATCAAAAGAAAATTATCTGCGGCCAGGCACGGTGGCTCACACCTGTAATCCCACCACTTTGGGAGGCCGAGGAGGGTTGCATGACTTGAGGTTAGGAGTTCAAGACCAGCCTGGCCAACATGGTGAAACCCCATCTCTACTAAAAATACAAAAATTAGCTGGGCATGGTGGCACATGCCTGTAGTCTCAGCTACATTCTCTAGCTGAGGCCAGAGAATGGCTTGAACCCGGGAGGTGGAGGTTGCAGTGAGCCGAGATTGTGCCATTGCACTCCAGCCTGGGTGACAGAGTGAGACTCCATCTCAAAAATAAAAAATAAAAATAAAACAAAAGAAAATTATTTTTACCCAACATCCACATTACCCAAATACCCATTTCTTTGTTGATCTTTGTAAAAAAAAACAGCTCTTGGAAAAAGTTGTCTATATTCACTATGACTTATCTCCTCCAAATCACTTAAACACACACCAATCAGGTTTTTGTTTCCATCATTCCAAAGTAACTTTTATAGCCAAGGACAGTAGTGAACTTTACATCACACGTGCATTGTGAAGTTCTTGATCCTCATCTTACTTAACCTGTCAGCAGTATCTGACACAGGTGTCACTGGCTCCTCCCTGAGATGCTCTCTTTATTTGGCTTTTGGGACACCATATTCTCTCCATTCCTACCTTCCTCAATGGCCCTCCTCAGTCTCCTTTGGAAAGAGGAAAAAGAAACTTCATTATCTCCCGGATGTAGTACAAACAACTCAAGTTCAACATGTGCATACTGAACTCCATTTCCTTTTCCCAAACTTCGACATTTACAGCCATCCCCTTTCAGCTGATAGCAAGTTTATCCTTCCAGCTACTCAAACCAGAATCTTTAGCGCCATCCTTGACCCTTTTCCTCCTCTCACACTCAACATCTATCCATCAGAAAACTTTGTTGGTTCTACTTTCAAAATGCATCCATAGTCAGAGCATGTCTCATTACCTCCAATAGCTACCACACTAGTCTGAACAAACATCATTTCTCACCTGGGTTATTGATAGCATCCTAACGGGTCTTCCTGTTTCTTTGTTCCCCTACATTAGCAACACAGCAGTCAGAGGAATCCTTTTAGAACTAAATCAGATCATGTCATGTCACTCCTCTACTTAAAATCCTTCAATGGGTCCCATTACACAAAGAGTACAAACCAGAGCCCTTACCTTGGTCTACAAGGTCCTACATTATTTGACTCCTGTTATCTCTCTGACATCATATTCTAATATTACTGCTGTTGTCCTTTTGCTCCAGTCACACTGTTTGATTAGTAAATATTTATTAAACAAAGCAATCCTAGTCTCCAAGGAGATCATAGTTTATTGGAGGAAACAAGAGCCTATAAATGGTTACACACAGAAGGTAGTGATTATGGTTCTCCCTCACCTCCCATCCTAAACTTTGACAGGTGAAACTCCCCTGGATGTTGAAGGTTGAGGAATTTGCCAGGGTTCAGGGTGGTGTTGGAGGAGGCAGGGAGGAGGCAAGGACATTTCAAGCAGAAAGAACATTACATGCAAAGATCTAAAGATATGAATCAGCAACATATTTATGGAATTACAAGTAAAGTAGAAAGTTCTTGCTAAAACATCAAAAAATAAAGATTTGTGATTAGGGGGCCAGAATGTGGGAGGGAAAGAGAGACACAGTTCACACTTTAGACAGGAGCCAGATCATGAAATGCTTTCTCTTTGTTTGTTTCTTCCTTCATAGCTTTTGATATGCTCTTGGAGCAATTTATTAACCATATTTTTAATGCATCTCCTGAACACAGTCAAAGCAATACTTGGAAAGGACTCTGAATTTCCTGATTTAAAGATACAAAAGAAAAATCTGGAGTCACAATTAATTTGAGAAGGTAAAGGAGTGGGTGTGCTACTGTATCAAATTTAATTTGTACAAAATCATCATCTCTGGTAACATTATTTTTTCTAATCTACTGCGTTTAGACTACTTTAGTAAAGCTTGATCTCCCTGTCTATCTAAACACTGATTCACTTACAGCAAGCTTCAGGCTAGCATTGGTCATGTTAATACCCAACAAATCCACAAGGTGTTAGTTGCACATGATTTTGTATAAAAGGTGAACTGAGATTTCACTCAGTCTACAGCTCTTGCCAGGCAAGGCAGCCGACCACAGGTGAGTCTTGGCATCTACAGTTTTCAAGTGGTGACAGGTACTTTTGAAATTACAGATTTGTCAGGACATGGAGGACAAAACTAGAGCTTTTCACTACTGTTGTATAGGAAATTTATGCTTGTCAATCTGGCTTGTAAAATATGGTTAATATAATGTAATCACTGTTAGCAAGTAACTGACTTTATAGACCAATATGCCTCTCTTCTGAAATAGTCTTAAACAAATGTGAGCAAAAGAAAATATTTATGAGATTCTAAAAATGAACACATAATTTTGTAGTATAGAATTTTCTTGGCCAGGAATGGTGGCTCATGCCTGTAATCCCAGCACTTTGGGAGGCCAAGGTCAGAGGATTTCTTGAGCCTGGAAGGTTGAAGATGCAGTGATTCATGATTATACCACTGCGCTCCAGCCTGAGCAACAGAGCAAGACCCTGTCTCAAGAAAAGAAAAGAACTTTTTCTTTTCAGACAAAAATAGACTTTAAAATAATAATGGAAGAACAAATATGATGATCACAATTATCAGAGTAATCACTTTATGACAGTCAGCAATAAGATTCTAATCTTTAAATATTCCTCTGCTTAAATTATATTCGAGTTTTGATCTATAATATATTCCCACCCTGACCCAAAAATTGAAGAAGGACAAGGAAGAATGTTCTTCCAAGAAACAAAGACGTAAGTAAAAAGGCATAAGGAAGGAAAAAAAACTTTTGAAGCAAAATGTGAGGATGAGCAGACCAATTATTTTTGGTTTGGTCAGCTTACATAATGATTATCGTTCTTTGGTTTCTCAGTTTCCAGTGTGCTTCACTGTTTGCTTCCCGGACCAGGATGAAGACAGTCCAGTTTTTCTTCCTTTTCTGTTGCTGGAAAGCAATCTGCTGCAATAGCTGTCAGCTGACCAACATCACCATTGCAATAGAGAAAGAGGAATGTCGTTTCTGCATAAGCATCAACACCACTTGGTGTGCTGGCTACTGCTACACCAGGGTAGGTACCATGTTTTGCTAGAAGCGAGAGTGTTGAAGGTCTGTATTAGGCCGGTTTCATTAGTTTCTACTTTATCAATATTTCGTGTATTCTAAGTAACAGCCATGAGTCCTTTAGCCAAGACTGTCTGTGTTGTGATTGGGGTTAATGACCATGATATCAGTTAGATGTTTGGGCTTGGATTTGATTTGGGTAAATTTAGGAAAGCCTCAGATTTAATCTGATCAATTTGGTAATAGTCCAACTTTGCATTTACAGGAAAAAAGTATTTCTATGTTATGTTTTTACATATAGAGAGATAAACATGGAAAAATACATATGTTTAATCATAAAGGACCTACAATATTCTCATAAGGCAATTTCTTTAACTGAGGCTGCATCTTTGACACAAAAATCATACCAAAATATGTCTCCAAGTCACATAAAAACACAGACAGCCACTTAAAAAAAATTGTCTTCCTGGCCCTACTAAATACAAATGCCAATAAACAGCCTGAGAACACAACCAATTCTTGCAGACTGTTAGAACAAAAATGAATCAGCAAACCCACTCCCTTCGTTATAGCATTGAGAAAACCAAGACATAGAGGCATCAGTTGCTAGTCTGTGTTTGCAGTTTCCTTGCATTAATACAAGTAAAGAAATAGTTTCCATGGTGCTTTCTTTTTTCTCTGCAGCACCCCTAATTATCTATGCAGAATTTCATTCCATAAACTAAAATTGAAAATGGCAACTTTTTAAATGAACGATCCTTTATTTGATGGTAAATGAGTTTGATCAAACTCCATTTATTACACAACTTATTGCACCTTCTTGGGATATACATTTGGTAGGATGACATTAAAATAAACAGCAGCCCCAATTTCTTTACTCAGTATAAATAATTTTTCCACTGGAAAGTGCTACTACAAATAATTTCTACTTGGATTAAAAATTCTTATATGCAAACTGCATATCCTTTGAAACTAGGAACCCTGCAAAGTATACAGCTTTTAAGGGAGAAAAATGTCCACAAGGAGTTGGAATATTTAAAATCTTATGTTAGCCTTAGCAAACATGTAAACTTAAGCATTAACATTTAAAATTATATATTTTTGACCTTTTATAAATACATCAGAGCAGTGTGTTTTAAAATATTTTTCTGAGACATTGGATATCTTTGTTTATGGTTTAAGTTGTCATTAATATAGCTTTCAATTAAATATGAAAAGTCGACTTAAAATTCTGTCATGTTTTTCATCATTTTTCTATGCTAAAATTCAAAGTTCCTTTATATTTTGAAAAATAATTAATATTTTGATATAGCCATAGGAAGTAAGAAAAGGAATTACTTGTATTTTCTGTAAGATTTCGAGAACAATTTAGAAATGTAAATAGCATATAGGTCATTTATGAGGTAATTTTTTAATGGGTAAATGTTAGAGCAAGCAGTATTCAATTTCTGTCTCATTTTGACTAAGCTAAATAGGAACTTCCACAATACTGTAACCTAACTCTCTTCTTAAACTCCTCAGGATCTGGTGTTTAAGGACCCAGCCAGGCCCAACATGCAGAAAATATGTACCTTCAAGGAACTGGTATATGAAACAGTGAGAGTGCCTGGCTGTGCTCACCACGCAGATTCCTTGCATACATACCCAGTGGCCACCCAGTGTCACTGTGGCAAGTGTGACAGCGACAGCACTGACTGTACTGTGCGAGGCCTGGGGCCCAGCTACTGCTCCTTCGGTGAAATGAAAGAATAAAGAACAGTGGACATTTCTGGCCACATACCCTTGTCCTGAAGGACCAAGATATTCGAAAAGTCTGTGTGTGTGCAATGTGCCCAGGGTACAAACCACTGGATCAGGGGATTGTCAGACTCTACAGATCCCTGGTCTACTGGCAGAGGGAACTCTGGGAATTGAGAGTGCTGGGGGCCAGGACTCCATCATGATTCAGCTCTCTATTCCTAGGTCTGATTTCATAAGGTTTATTCAGTCTTAACTCATAGACTTGTGCATGGTTTCTTCTTTAAAAATCTTAGAAATCTTCTCAGGCAATGCCTCTCTCTTAGGGGGAAACATAAGCCTAGAAGGAGGAAGCGGTAATGGGAGTGAGTGAAAGAACTAACTGCAGCAGTCTTCTGGTAGACTCTTGGGCCCTCTAGAGCAAGGTCAGCATCTTCAGCATTGTAGCCTCAATGCCTAGCACTCTGCCTGGAACTTAAAAACACAACAATGGCTTCTTTAGATCAGAAAGGTCAAGGGTAGAAAATACTGGAAGAAGATGTTTGAGGTAAGCTGAGGAGGCTGCCCCCAGCCACACCAGTCCCATGAAAGTAGTGGCATCAGTTCCACCTCGCCTCTTCTCCAGCACATGGAGTATTGAGACATGATGTACCTCTCTGAATTGTTCGGTACAGATGGGGAGTAACAGAGCTCAGGATTTCCAAGTTATTACTACCAAGCCTGTTAGTTAAGGGCAAAGGCAAGAAATTTTAATTTGGGGCTGTGGAAATTAGCCTGCCTCTATTCATTACTTAAACAAATTGATCACATGCTACTAGGCGCCTACAAAACTCCTTTTTGAGATAAAGGGAAAAAACCAAACTATCTCACCCTACCCTCCCTAGGATCCACTTCTTTGGAATGACAAAGGATTTGAAAGTAGGTTTGAAAGCAGTTTCAGCAATTTAATAAATATAATTAACTTGTCTACAAATATATTTGTATAAATAAATAGCTCCTTTAGAAAGAATTAGCCATGGGGGACGAGGGAAAATTGCTGTTTTCTAGGATCCTGTCTACATCAATCTTCTATTTTATCCATCCATGTTCTCCCAAATCTGTGCTTTCTTTCAACAGGCTATATATTAAAACTATTTCATGAGCTGATTTCTTTTAACTGTGTTAACTGTCTGTTATGCACTCAGTTTCACACTCATATTGTTTAACTAATTTATTTAAATCTTATTTTTTTTTAATAAAGATGCTAGCCACCAGAGTCATAGGTTTGGATTGTTTTATGTACAAACAGATGACTTAGATATTGTGTATTTCATAATATTAGTGGAATGAAATCTTAAAATATAATTCCCAGTGTTTCTATAAATATTACCTTTCCTTATCTTTGGAGATACTAAAAATAATTTTGTTGGATTTCTGAAGTGTTTTGTCACTTAAATTTCCTGTCATTTTTTCAAGACATTTTCTGATGTAATTGAGGAGGAAAAAAGAATAGAGAGAATCACAGAGTGGGTGGAGACACTAGAGTTTCTCCAGATTACTTCTTGAATTTTTGAGATGGAAAAATTAAAGCCCAGTGATATTAAGTGACCCACCCAAGATCACTGTCCTAGTCCTTTTGGGCTGCTATGACAGAATACTTTAGACTGGGTAATTAATAAACAACAGAAATTTATTGCTCACAGTCTGTAGGCTGGGAAGTCCAAGAGCAAAGTGCCAGCAGATTTCTTGTCTGGGGAGGGAGGGCCTGCTCCCTACTTCAACGCTGGTGACTTTTTGCTGCATCCTCATGTGGTGGAAACAGCGGAAAGCTCCCTCAATCCTCTTTTATAAGAGCACTAATCTCATACATAAGAGCTCCATTTTCATGATCTAATCACCTCCTAAGGCCCCACTTCTTAATACCACCACAATAAGGATCAGGGTTCAACATGAATCTTGGAGCAACATAAACATTCAGACCATAGCAATCACAAAGATTGTTCGTGGCAGAGCCAGGATTAGAATCCTAGCCTCCTTGCTCTTAACCCAGCTCTCCTTTGACTACTCCACCATAATAAGAAGTCATTTTGGTAAAGATTGAAGCAAAACTATAGATATTATTATAATAATCATCTCCATTCTAATCTGGTATTGGGTGTGGCTTATAGCAATGCCTTGAAATTAGGGCTACATTAACAATGTTGAATAAGATGCTTTAAATTATAGCCTTTTCCTTCTTCCTGTAGTTTTGCAGACCAAAATAATAAACCTTCACATTAGAGAGAGTAGAGGGCAATGGCTTCAGATTTATTTGTCTCAATCATCTTAAGCAGATGTGTCATCTTGAACAAGTTACTTAAATTCTCTGGACCTCAGTTTCCTCAACTGTATAATGGGGATAATAATATTTCCTGCTTTAGAGGGTTGTGTTCATGATTAATGAAATAACAGATAAAAGGGCTTAGAATAGTACTTGGCACATAGTAATTCCTCAATAAATATTAGTTGATGGTTATCCCTTGAGAGAGACAATGCAGTAAAATAGTAAAGTCAGATTTAAATTAAGGACAACCCAGCTCATACTCTTTCTGGTCTGAGCAAACTAGTTAACCCCTTTGGGTCTCACTTTTCTCACTTTTAAAATAGAGTAAAAATGGTAACTATCTCACATAGTTGCTGTGCAGATTTAAAAATATAATGCAGTTAAAGCACTTAAGAGGCCAACAGAGCTATAATCCTGCTGGAGAGAGGCCCCTTTACCACTTAGTTCAAATGGCCAAGGTCAAAATGCTAGTAAAAAGCAGAAGTTTCTTCTTACGGCACTCCCATGCCAAATAGGAGTACACTCCTTTCTGAAGCAGCAACGAAAACCTGTGAACCCTTCAGGTGGAGGCCAAGAAAAGGTCCATCTCCATGGGCTGCCATTTTAGTTGAAGTCCGATAATCTCTTCTCAGCACTATGGTAGACATCTCCTGGCTCTGGGCAGTCCTCACATGACTTTAAGAATTGTATGTCTAGGCCAGGTGTGGTGGCTCATGCCTGTATTTCCAGCACTTTGGGAGGCCAAGGCGGGCAGATGACCAGGTCAGGAGTTCGAGACCAGCCTGACCAACATGGTGAAACCTGGTCTCTACTAAAAATACAAAAATTAGCTGGGCGTGGTGGTGCATGCCTGTAATCCCAGCTACTCAGGAGGCTAAGGCAGGAGAATCACTTGAACCCGGGAGGCAGAGGTTGCAATGAGCCCAGATCGCGCCATTGCACTCCACCCTGGGAAACAGAGCAAGACTCCATCTCAAAAAAAAAAAAAAATTGTATGCCTAAACCACAACTTTGACCATGCCAATTAATTAATGAGATTTCCAGTTGTTTTCAGGAAAAAAAAATCTTAATTCTTAGCTGAAACATGAGGCCTATCATGGTCTGATCTCTGATTATTTAACTTCTTACCTCTTCCACTCCCCACAAGGGTTGCTGAATCTAGAGATTAGTTTTGAGGATTGAAGGATTGGGGGCCTTCCATTCCTGAAATGCTTTAACTAAAATATCATGCCATTCATCCCATGAGATATTTGGTGGACTGTAATTGAAAACTGGTCAGTAAGTCAGCAGCACTTGAATCATAAAAATGTGAGGCCAGTACATAAGAATAATAAACACTGAGTTCATGGTAGTGAGGAAGGTGAAGGAGAAATGGAACTGTGGAAAAGTACCCAGAGCCTCAAACTGTATTTATAATGTTTTATTTCTTACAAATATGATATAATGTTAATATATAAAAAACTGGGAGACTGCTGTACAGGTGTTTACTATATTCCTGTAGGCATGTTCAGTGTTTACTAGTTGACAACTAACAAGGCATCTTTTTATGCACTGTACATTTAATCTAGATTTTATGCCTAATATAAGAGAAGTGAAATGGGCCCTGAGCCTAGTCTGAAGTCACACAGCTAGTGTGCAAAGCCTCAATCATTAGTATGCATTTAGTGACAGAGGTAGAGAATTCAAATCTACTTACGAAGATATGTGCCTATGTCTTCCTGGCTATAAAGCTGGACAACATTTTCCCACCTTCTTTGCAATCAAGTGTATCTGTGTGCCAGCTAACGGAATGTGGGCAGAAGTACTGCACAGATTTTCACACATGGCCCATAAAATCCTCTCATAAGTGATCATTTATTCTCTTCCTCTATTTGCTGGATGTCAATACTGAAGGTGACTAGGAAAGCTTTGTGTTGATGAAAACAGAACCACTGTCAACCTGGATCCCCGAATGTCTGCATGGAGCAGTGTGCCCAACATCAACAACCCCTTATAGCAGGCTGTGTGGACGCTATGCACCAACACAGTAAACTTCTAAGTCACTGACATTTGTGAGTTTATTCGTTTTAAAAAGATGCATTATTTTAACCTACATATATTGGTACTGGAAGTGGAGTGTTGCATTAATGAAAACCTTAGCACATATGGCATTGGCTTAGTGGTTGTACAATAGGGGAAAAGAAAGTAGTCATCATAGTGGCAACCAAAATGAGTGACTGAGAGGCACGTCTCAGTCATCAAGGTTTATTGTGCCAGTTTGAGGATGTATCCAGGAAAAACTCAAGTAACAGACACATCTGTGGCTGTTTTTTCCAAAGAGGTTCTCGGAGGTTTAATATTTATACATTTCCCTTTACAAAGGTAGAGGAGTCGGTGTGGCAATGAGACAAATGATTACATACTTGTGAGATTTTAGTTAGTACTCAGTAAATCTACATTTTGTGTAAGATAAGATGAACAAAGAAAATAGGAATGGAGGAAGCAGACATCTCAGGGTAGAGTGAAGGAATGATTACTCTCATCTTCTCTTTGTTCTGTACCTGGGAAAATAAACTAGTAGATATTATCATTGTGGACTCTTGAAAAAGCTGGTGTCTAGTTAGCCCTTAGGGAAGAAAGCCTAAGAGCTTGGAGGGAATATCATGAAGCCTTTCGGACCTCCCATCCCATCATGCCATGAACTTAGCTTCCAAGTTTTTTAAGGGGTCTCCTTGGCCAACAGAAGAATCTGTTCTGTCAGGGGTTTAGAATGTTACTTTTCTCAAGAGTACAACTTTCGGCTGGACATGGGGGCTCATGCCTATAATCCCAGCGCTTTGGGAGGCCAAGGTGGGCAGATCACCTGAGGCCAGGAGTTCGAGACAAGCCTGGCCAACATGGTGAAACTCCATCTCTGCAAAAAATATAAAAAATTAGCCAGGTGTGGTGGTGCATGCCTGAGGCATAAGAATCGCTTGAAACCAGGATGCAGAGGTTGCAATGAGCTAAGATCTCACAACTGCACTTCAGCCTGAGGGACAAAGTGAGACTCACAAAAAAAAAAAAAAAAAAAAAAAAAAAAGAGTACAACTTTCACCTGAGAAAACATGAAGGCTGGCCACATGCCTATTCAGTCCTTAGCTTTATGGCAGGGTCAGCAAATTATGCCCTAAATGCCAAATCTGGCCCATCACTTTATTTTTTTAAACAAAGCTTATTGGAACACAGCCACCCTAATTTTTTACATACTGTCTATGATTGCTTTTGTACTACAAAAGCAGAATTCAAAGACCATATGGCCCACAATGTAAATAAAATATAATTTGAAACTTTACAGAAAAATTTGCCAGCCTCTGCTCTAAGGGAAGGCTTACAAAGGACTGGAATGTAAAGAGAGTTGGCTTTTCCTTTCTAGATAGTAAAGAGATAGCTTTTTTGCAAAATGGAATGGAGAAAGTCCAGAAATTTTTGCCTCAATTGTATGTAAATGTCTATTGCTTCCTTATCCCAAATAGTAAGTGATAAGATGGATTTGAAAAACAAATAAATACTAAGAGATAAGATGGACTTGAAAAGCAAATAAATAGTAAGAGATAAGATGTATTTGAAAAACAAACGTTCATTAAAACTTGGTTCTGAGGTAAAGACGGATTTAGGGTATGGTCTTCCCATCTAGATCTTCTATCTCAGGTAGTATCATGGTAGAACTACTAAATTGTAAGGAAGCAAAAAAAAAATCAAGATTGATAATTATGAGTAAGAAAAAACTTTTAACATGTTTATAGGCACTAGGAACTAAATGGAAATATTTGAAGGAGCTGATTGTCAAAGAAACTAGGAGACCAGACTAAAAATGCCTTTCTTTGAACAACCTTTGGGCTCCTAAACTTGACGAGGAGAAAATAGACTACGAAACCTGTACAAGACCAAGGAGGATGACTCTCCAACATCCACTTTGAATGTGGTCAAGGAAGGTAATGGATAAGGAAGAACTTTCCAGATGATAGAGCCAGGAGCCATGGAGAACAATGGACAAGGGAAGAATGTTACCCCTAGTGAGAAGAATCAGCATCTAATCCAGGAACTTCCTCCACTGGCCTGGCAAAAGGATTTCATAAAGTGCCCAGTAGAGTTTCATCATTGCTTAATCCAGTGAGCTGTGTCTCCCATTCTTTCTTCTAATGAATAGAAGTATTATTGTGAATAGAGTTATTGCACAAAGTGTCCCTACTTCATCCCTGAATACTGGGGGGAAGGGACAAGGAAGATAACAAGTTTTTTTGTCCACAGGTTGAGTTGCCAGCTCACGAGAAGCCACATTTGGACATTATAAAGAAAACTGTGTATCATCCGGGTATTAAGGGCCTGGAATTGGACTAAAGAAGGGGAGGAGGTGGTTCCAGATGAGAAAGATGAAACTGATATTTGTTCTCAGAAGGCTGGACTGTGACAGAGATTGTTACGTGTTCACAGAAACCTTCTCTATTTTTCCTGGGGACATAGTTTGCAGCCCCACTTGTAGAAAGGTATATTTATGTCACCAAGTTCTACCAATAACCAAGGTTATCAGAAATGATGTGTGCTACTTCTAGGTCTGGCTCATAAATCCTCTGACAGGTAAATCATACTCTCTTCTACTCTCAGGTGACTGAGTACTAACGATTAAAGCAACCTTGGAAGCCATGCAGAGAGCAGCAGAGGCTCAACAGCCTAAATCTCAGAATGCCCAGAGGACTCAAACATGCCTAAACACCTGTTCCCTCTGAAAGAACTTTATATGAACAAGAAACAAATTTCTCTTGTGTTAAGTCACTGAGACTTGGGGGTTTATTTGTTACAGCAGGTAATATTACCTAAACTGTTGTAGGGATCCACAGTACTTAAAGAGCTTAAATATAATGTTTCAGATCAACTCACATGAACCAAGTATAAAATTAGTTATCTAATAATGTACACATATATACCCCAGATCACAATCTTCTGTTCAAATAAGCAAAACAGCTTTGTTATTTAGTACTTTAAGTTTTATCCTGGAGGGGTGTGTGTGTGTGTGAGAGAGAGAGAGAGAGAGAGAATTTCTCTAAATAAAACTTCCTCCTTCTTTCAGTCTGAAAGTGGCTCAGGGAATCACTGACTACTATTTCATATGAAATACTCCCCACAAAAAGGCAAGCTAGTGCCTCCTACTGGTCCCGCTGGTAAAGTACATATCCTTGAGACAGTGTATCACAGAGCTGTTAGGTGGGGAATCCAGGATCGGGGAGTTCTCATGACTTTAGAGCCTGTGTATCATCTACCATACTCCAACATTCTTTACAAGCATTATCATGAGGGTATTTCAGCGGTCCATGTAGATTACTTGGTAATGTTGGGCTGGGACTTAAAATTTGACCCTCAGTTTACTAATAAGGTTTTAAAGAAGCCAGACACTCATATCACACCAGGATAAAATGCTACCTTTCCAAATGAGATTACTTCAAAGCCTTAATGCATCTGGGGAAACAGAGGGTAACCCTGGGGGATATATAATATTAGCTAGACCAAATGCCAGGGATTAGGAGCAGGGAGAGAGTAGTGAAAGTACAGAGGAGACAGGAAACAATTAAAGTTATTAAACAATAATTCTTCAAGGAATCCCTTACATGGAGTGTATTTATTTCCATCTTAAACATAATTTTCCAAAATCTAAAGCAAAAGTCCTTTTTACTCCATTAGCATTTCTTTCTCAATTTCCAATAAAAAGATCAGCTGAAAAGATCAGCCAGTAACATCTACAACAATAAAACAATCTCAACCACCTCTAAGCAATGTACATAATAATGATATTTAAAGTCTATATATAGAAGGTGGTCTGCTTGTCCACGTGAAGATGCAGGTACTTAGACAATCAATCCAGATTAAATTATTAAAGTAAGAAATAACAATTGAGAACCAACTGAAATAATAGTAGGTGCTAAATAGTAGTAGCATTTAGAAAGTCAACTGCCCTCAAAATAAGCAGAAAGCCAAAAGCCCATCACAAAGCAGCTGAGATCCGCGTGAATTTTGAAGGTAAAATTGTGCAGGGTATGCAATGAAATCAGTGCCACCGAGTCAAGTTTATGACAATCTTCTAATCAGAGGCTTTATTGGCAAAGGAAAGCAAGATTCTTTACATGAAAGGAAGGCTCTGTTGTAATGATGTCCATGGAATTGGAACTAAAACTAAAATAGCTAAAGGACCAAAACAGTCATTCTTTCTTTAAGCGTTCCCAAGTCTCCTTCCTAACATTTCTCTTTCTCCCTGCACAGCAGTTCCAATCTCCACAGTATGGATGTGCTGTTAATTACAGGTGCCTTTCAACATCAGCACCCAGAATCAATCAGAACTTCTCTTTGAGTCTCTTAGCCTAAATTCCACCCCCCCCCAAAAAAAAAGGATTTGATTGATTCAAATGTTATCATTTCTCTTTGCGTAGAGTCTTTTACACAAGACCATGATGAAGGCCACTAGGTACCTGTGATGGTTAATATTGAGTGTCAACTTGATTGGATTGAAGGATGCAAAGTTTTGTTCCTGGTGTGTCTGTGAGGGTGTTGCCAAAGGAGATTAACATTTGAGTCAGTGGACTGGGAAAGGCAGACCCACCCTCAATTTGGGTGGGCATAATCTAATTGGCTGCCAGCGTGGCTAGAATAAAGCAGGCAGAAGAAGGTGGAAAGAGCTGACTTGCTGAGTCTTCTGGCCTTCATCTTTCTCCCATGCTGGATGTTTCCTGCCCTTGAACGTTGGACTCCAAGTTCTTCAGCGTTTGGACTCTTGGTCTTACACTAGTGAGTGTAAATGACTCTTGGACTTAACACCAGTGAGTCCACAGACTGAAGCCTGCACTGTCAGCTTCTCTACTTTTGAGGCTTTGGGACTCAGACTGGCTCCCTTGCTCCCCAGCTTGCAAATGGCCTATTGTGGGACCTTACCTTGTGATCGTATGAGTCAATACTCCTTAATAAACTCTGCTTCACATACACATCTATCCTACTAGTTCTGTTCCCCTATAGAATCCTGACTAATACCCCAATGGTGCACTTCTGGGCACCCTAATGATAGGCTGCCTTTGAAAGCAGGATACAACCATTGTCTCTTCAGTGACTTCCCAGGAGCAAAGAACAGCCTGATACTATTATTCTTTAGCAAGGGAGAGATGGAAAGACAGTTTAATCTAGAAAGAGAAGCTGACAATGACAGGCAGATTGATTTCCATATCTGAAACAAATATTTTTCTGAAGTCAGAACTAAGAATTTAATGGCCTTGAAAAGCTCTAAGTAGTTTTTCTGTATTTGAAGAAAAAAGAAGTGATTTATCCTTTTGAAGATAGGCATACTGATCTCAATTCAGTCAATTTTGTGGGCATTGGCCCCAACATATACCTATTATTTGCCACTGTCATCAGTATGCTGAACAAACAGGACTCACAGAGTGAGATCCTAAAAGCAAATTTATTTTGCTCTCCCATTGTCCCTGTGAATTTGCTAAAAGAAAGCTGTCCTTCTCCTGCCACTGGATGGAAATCTATCAGGCTACATGACCTGATGTATCAATGGTCACTTTGGGTAACAAAGTTTTCATTATCACTTCACAAGCACAATAGTAACCAAAAACCTTCAGTCTCTACTGCATAAACACAATAGTAACCAAAAACTGCCAGTCCCTACTAATAACAAAAGTTTCAATCAAACCTGAGTCAATATTAAACATTTCCCATCCTTGGAGGAGTGGAGGTATAATTCTTTAACTCTCTCTCCCCATCTGGGATTTCTATTCTCTGTTCCTAGGTCACTGCTCCTTCTGGATTAGAATACAGAGTGGAAAAAGAGGAAGAGCCAAAGGAAATGGGTGCATCCTCTCAAGACATGATAGCTTTTTGACAGTGACTCTTTTCTAAGCATGTGTCTGTGCTCTTTCAGAAGCACCTCTGCTGGGACCCTCCAACCATAATTCCATTGTCGTGGGGAGTGCATCTCTGGAGGCAGGCTTTCTTTATTTAACACAATATACCTCAAATCTCTGTCAAGAACCGTATTGAGCAGAAGCCTTTATTAAATAGACATTCCTAAGGTGGGGTTCCCACTCTGGCCCCAGAATTTTTGCCACATTGGCCCAATATTGGTGGGTGGAGAGGGTGGAGGGAGAGCAGTTGCTTTCTAGTTCCATTCCTCTACTTTGAAGCCACAGGAAGATTTAGATAACTTCTTCACTTTTAGCTTTCTCTGGCATGAGTCAGATATTACTCACTGTATCTAACAATTCTAGGGACTGTTTATGAAGCTCTCTGAATGATCCCACTTAATCCTCCCTCCCTTGAATTCGAAATAAGGAGCACATACCTCTCCACCTTGCCTCCTTAGCAACAGGGTATAGGGTGGGAAGTTTATACAACCTCCTCCAAAGCATTCCTCTTCATAAAATATTCTCATTTTCAAACACCTACATTTTCTTAAATCCCTTACTGACAGTGAGGCTCTCTGAGAATTTTTTGGCCATCTACTTTGAGGTTCCTAAAGGATGGTCTGACTCACTTTGATATCTGAAATTTACATCTTGATGTCTTGAAACTTTGATTCTAACATCCTATTATACTGCCTAATACATTATAAGAAATCAATTGATCAAAAATGAAAAGAAACATGATGCTCATGATTTTCATTTTTGCCCTATCTTTATTCCAGTGTTAGAAACTTCCTTTACCTGTACACTGACCTGCAGATCATTCTTGAGTTATCTATTTTTGATAGTCTCAAAAGAAATGTAGTGGGGGAGTTCTAGGACATGACACATGCAGGAAACTGAAATGGAAATGATATCTAGATAGACACAGTGCTGCTGCGAGATGACTGCTTCTCCACTCAAATGCAATTTCACCATCTCCTAAATTACATTTTCCCCCACCAATTCACTTAATATGCACCTTCAGAATGCTGTCTCGGAATTTAATTTTCCTCTGGGCAAAATGTTACATTCTCTTCTATCCTTGAGCATGTTTTATGCCCTTTTTTATTTTCTTAAATAAATGTTGGGACAAAGACAAATGGGCAGAAGCTGCAAGAAGGCGCATGGGCCAGTGAGTGAAAAAGGGAGAGAGACAGACAAAGCCATTTTGGGAATTGTCTTACTTAACTCAGACTTTCATAACAAATACCATAGAACAGGTGATTTAAGCAACAGAAATTTATTTTGTCACTGCTCTGGAGGCTAGAAGTCCCAAATCAGGGTGCTGGCCAATTTGCTTCCTGGTAAAAGATCTTTTCCTAACTTGCCACCTTCTCTCTGTGTCTTCACATGGCAAGGAGATACAGAGACAGAGAAAGAGAGCAAGCTCTCTCTTGTCTCTTCTTATCAAGATACTAATACTATCAGATCAAAGCCCCATCCTTATGACCTCATTTAAACTTAATTACCTCCATAAAGGCCCTATCTCCAAATACAGTCACATTGGGAGTTGTGGCTTCAAAACAGGAATTTTGAGAAGTACAAACATACAGTTCACAGCAGGAATGATTATATCACCAGCTAGTTTAGCATTATTTTGCTCAATGTTGTGATAAGACTAGCAGCCTCTATAGCAGGAATGGCTAAATGCTAAGGCTCCATCGTGCTGCATTTCTTCTAGTGAATCACAAGCAATATCAGGGTTCTTTAACTTGAAGATTATGTAACCTGTGGCGGTAGGCAGGATAATGACCCACAAAGATATCTATGCTCTGAACACTGGAATCTGTGAATGTATTACCCTATATGGCAAAAGGGACTTGGCAGATGTGATGACCTTAAGATGTTAAGGACTTTGAGATGGAGAGATTATCCTGAATTATCCAAGTGGCTCCAACATTTTACAAGTGTCCTTAAAAGTGGAAGAGAGAGGCAGAAGAGTTGCATCACAGAGAAATGTGACTAAGAAAGAAGGTGAGAGATGCAATGTAAGATGAAATTAACCCGCCATTGCTGGCTTTGAAGATGGAGAAAGAAAGCCACAAATCAAAGAATATGGGTAGCCTCTAGAAGTTAGAAAATGAAACTGGTTCTCCTCTAAAGCATCCAGAAAGAAACACAACCTGACTGGTACCTTCATTTTAGCCCACTGAGGCCTTTTTTGGACTTCTAATCTACAGAAGAGCAAGATGATAAATATGAGTTTCTTATAAGCTACCAAGTTTTTAACAATTTATGATAGCAACAATAGAAAACTGATACACATGTCAAAAGTTCTCACCCTCCTCCTCCTCAAAAAGTGGGTCTAACTCTTCCAGTCAAGATCCATAACCCAAATCTCACTTTACGTGATATGTACCTCCAGCTACACACCACCACCACTAACTAAACTCATGATACATGGAACCTGAATCAGAGCAGTTTATGAGCTGTCTACACAATTCAGTCATAGCTTACAAAACAAATAGACTGGGGAAAGTGCAAACTTATTTGTTTTAAAAGCTAAGGATGCTTTCAGGAGATAATTTAATGTTTGTTACTGATGCTAAGTCCTCTAGACTATAAGCATTTCTTGAGGATAGGGACCACTTCTTGTTTGCAATTCCATCTTCAGAACCTAAGAGTTCAATGCTTGACACACAGTAGATGTTCAAAAAACACTAGTTGAATATATATATATATATATATATATATATATGAGATGGAGTCTCGCTCTGTCACCCAGGTTGGAGTGCAGTGGCATAAGTTCTGCTCACTGCAAGCTCTGCCTCCTGGGTTCACGCCATTCTCCTGCCTCAGCCTCTCAAGTAGCTGAGACTACAGGTGCCCGCCACCATGCCCGGCTAATTTTTTGTGTTTTTAGTAGAGACGGGGTTTCACCATGTTAGCCAGGATGGTCTCGATCTCTTGACCTTGTGATCCGCCCACCTCGGCCTCCCAAAGTGCTGGGATTACAGGTGTGAGCCACCGGCGCCCAGCCTAGTTGAATATTAAAATAACTATCATAGACTCTAACTGGAATTTGACAGGATACGCCTTAAGGCACTTTATGATTCTTCACTCTTGACTTTATTTTACTATAAACAAAGCTATTGCATTTGTCAAAAAATTTTCAGTTTACAAGAACTAGAAACCCAAGCAAGTGAAGAAATTTGTAGGACGCACAATTAATAAGGGCCAGCATGGTGCCAGCTTTAAGAATTCCTAAGTTCAAAATAGTTCTCGCACTAGGTCTTCAGGATCTTCTCTCTTGTTTGAATAATGTTTCATTACTAAAATTTAAAATAGATATTAATAAACTGGGCTATCTTCATTATTCTATTTCATTCTAATGGCTTACTTTTCCTAAGAGAATGTCACTTGCTCACCCAGAGAAAACAACATTAAAATGTGTTTCCACCTACATATCTGAAAGATCTCTCCAAAGATACACAAACAAAATAGAATTTGTCACATCCACACTTAAAGATATTCATTTCCCACACTTAAAGTCAGCAGATATAGAAAATTATTTTGTAAAATTGATCATTATAATATTGGCTTGAATATTCCATGGGTGAAAGCATCTATCTTCTTTCCTTTCCTGTAGACTTAAGCAACAATGGAAACTATGCCAAATATAATACAGATGTTCTATCCTCTAACATCCTACAATGTAACAAGATAATTTACTAGTCACTGTGGGTATAACAAGTATTTTCTGAACCAAGAGTTCAGAAAATATACCACTTGTATTAGTTCTCATGCTGCTAATAAAGACGTAGCCAAGATGGAGTGATTTATAAAGAAAAAGAGGTTTAATGGACTCACAGTTCCACATGGCTGGAAAGGCCTCACAATCATGGTGGAAGGCAAAGGAGGAGAAAGACACATCTTATATGGCAGTAGGCAAGAGAGAACTTGTACAGGGAAACTCCCCTCTGTAAAACCATCGGATCTTGTGAGACTTATTCACTACCACGAGAGCAGCACAGGAAAGACCTGCCCCCATGATTCAATTACCTCCCACCAGGTCCCTCCCACAACACGTGGGAATTACGGGAGCTACAATTCAAGATGAGATTTGGGTGGGGATACAGCCAAACCATATCATCACTTTAGCCATTGCCTCCAATGTCAGCATAATTGTCTATTCTTTGCTTTAAATTTAGAACAGAAATTACATCTCTCTGCAACTATTAAGACAGTTCATCTTACTAAAGAATTGCAGTATTACTTCAATTATGAAATCCAGTTTGCTAAATCTATCTTATACATTACAGTGTTGAAATTCTGGGACAGGTTGATGGTTAGTGAAACAATGTGGTAGAACACTTAAAATTAGAACTTGCCAGAAAGCCTGGAATATAAGGTCATTTTTATCAAGAAGAAGAGTTGAAGGAATGAAGGAGAAAGCAGATGAAGTATGAGGCTTCCTTCTGATGCAGGAAGAAGTTTATATAGAAGGGTGAGTAAAATAATACTTAACCAGAGGAAATAAAGAGTAGAAACAAAGTACAATCAAATGTTAGGTTTATAGTACAGATGATGAAAGTTACAGAAGAAAGGAGAAATACTCATTAATTTCAAATATTTGATGTTAACTTCTACTTAAGTTCCTAGTGATGTTATGTTTTCTCTTTTCATAGCCATTCATCTGAACATTCTGGCCAACTCAGTAACTGGGCACTTCGTTAAATACTAATAACCTGATCCTTTATCTCCCTTTTTCCAAATGACAACCTGTGAGAATAGACTTTTCATTCTACTCATTTGTAACAGAACCATCTACAAAATGACTTCAGCAGACCCAAAAGTTAAATCTTTTAAGTGAAATGTATTTGCGAAAGAAATATGGTAACTGAAATATGTAGCCACTCGTCATAATAATTCGGTATTTCATTAAATAATTTTTTATTTTATTATATTTATTACAATTATTTGTTTTACTAAATAATTCTCACTTAAAATTGCAGTCATTGAAAAGCAACAATACACTAAAAACTACACTACGGACTGTGAAAGACACTGAGGAGAAGAAGGCAAATCTTACCTTCAGAGAATTTGTAATTTGGTAATTTAGCACATAAAATATCTCTTCTAGTCTCGACAAGATGGCATAAATTCATTTCTCTTTACTCCTTTCTTCTAAGCACAACTATAAAGCTGGAAAATAACATAAGAGATAACCAAAGAAGAACTCTGTACGGCTGTAAAAAGAAGGTGAACTTATCTGAGGATCTTAGGACTGAAGTAATACAGCAGTGGGGCATCATACATCCATTCCTCTACCTAACAACAGAAGGCAATCCAGACCCATATTTGCCAATTCCCAATGTAGGTGTGCTCATTCCTCTCCATGATCAAACCATGGTCCCTCTGACAACATCAGGCAGGACCAACACCATCGAGTTGATCAGGAGCCCCTTTTGTTGTTTTCTGATTGAGAAAAAGTGGTCAAGGGAAGAATTTGTCCCCACTCCTCCACCACCCCTTTCCATTTCACACAAGAGTGCATTTTAAAATGACCCAACTATATCTGTTTACAATAAAGCACTTTCAATCCAACAACACAGGCAAGCTGAAACTAAAAGGATGCTAAATAGTATTCCATAAAACACTATGTTTTTGTAAAATAAAAAAGCAGCCATGGCTACATAAATATGTGATAAAATAGACTTTAGAGCAAAGAAAATTAGTAGCGACAAATAGGGGGATGACATAATGACAAAATCACAATTAAGCTGAGTATATCAGCACCCCCTTCTCAGCATCTGAAAAGACTACCAGAAATAAAAGCAGCAAGAATTTAAAGGATGTGAACACAATCAACTAAGAATTCCTAATGCACTTATATAGAACACTGCACCACAAACAACAAACAAAATACACACTTTTTTCAAGTGTCCATGAAACATTCCTCAAGATAGAATACACACTGGATCATGAAGCAAGCCTCAGCAAATTTAAAAGAACTGAAATCACACAGAATGTGTTCTCTGACTATAATGGAGTCAAACAAAAAATCAATTTTTAAAGACAAGACTACAGGAAAATCTCTTAACATATGGAAATGAAAAAGAAAACTTCTAAATAATCTATGAGTCAAGGAGCAATTCTCAGAAAATCTTTAAAACTACATTAGGAATGAAAATGACAAGTACAACATTCCAAAATTAGCCTGGTCAACATAGGGAGATCGTATCTCTACACGAAAATTAAAAAATTAGCCAGGCATGGTGGTGTAGGCCTGTAGTTCCAGCTACTGGGGAAGCTGAGGTGGGAAGATCACTTGAACCTGGGAGGTTGAGGCTGCAGTGAGCCATAATCATGCCACTGCACTCCAGCATGGGCAACAGAGAGAGACCCTGACTCAAATAAATAAATAAATAAATACATAAATAACATACCAAAATGTATGTGCTACAACTGAAGCAGTGCTAAAAGGGATACATATATCACCAAATACTTACAATAGAAATGAAGAAAGGCCTCAAATCAATAACCTAAGTTCTTACCTCAAAATCACTAGAAAAAGAAGAGCAAAATAAGCCCCAAATAAAAACAAGATAACAAAATCAGAACAAAAATGACCAAAACTGAAAATAGAAAAATAATAGAAAAAAAAATCAATGAAACAAAAAGCTGGTTCTTCAAAAAAAAATCTATAAATTGATCATCTCTAATAAGATTTTAAAAATAAATAGAGAAGATACAAATAAAAAAATTGAAATTAAATTGAGGTTGTGACTACAGACCCAGCAAACATTGAAAGGATAAGGAAATACAACAAACACCTGTATGCTAAGATATTCAACAAAGTAAGAAAACTTGACCAATTCCCTGAAAGCCACAAACAACCAAAACTCAATAAGATGAAATATGTAATATAGAGATCCTTATAACCATTAAAGAAATTGAATCTGTAATTTAAAAGCTCTCCCCCAAAATTTTCTAGGTCCAGATACTTTCACTGAAGAATTCTATCAAACATTTAGAGAAAAATGAACATCAATTTTACACAATCTATTATTAAAAATAGAATAAGAGAGAACACACACTAAACTCATTTTATTAAGCAAGTATACCAAATTAGACAAAAATAGGAAAAGAAAGAAAAAAAAACTACAGATCAATAATTCTTACCATCTTAGAAGGAAAAATCTTTAATCAATGTTAACAAACCAATTCCAAGCAATGCATAAATAGACTTATACACTATGACCAAGTGAGATTTATTTCAGGTTCTCAAACCTGACTCAACATTGAAAACCAGTGTAATCTATTACATCAACAGATTAAAAAACAGAAATTATATGGCCCTATCAATTAATGCAGAAAAGCATTTGATAAAATCCAGTAACTATGCTAAAAAAGGTAGCTACAGTAAACAAGAAAATGTGGTATTGGTAGAGAGATATAGATATATACCAATGGAACAAAATAGAAAACCAGGAAATAGACCCACATAAATATGTTCAACCATTTATTCACAAAAGTGCAAAAGCAATTTAGTGGAGGAAGAGCCTTTTCAACCAATGGTACTGGGGCGATTAAACAATCACAAACAAAAGTAAAATGAATCTCCACCTAAACCTTACATTCATACAATAATTAACTCCAAATGAATAATGGAATTAAATATAAATAGTAATGGCATGAAACTTAAAAAAAAATTCAAGCAGTCAGATGTGGAGGTGCTCAATTAGGACAACTAGCCAAACTGAAAGTAACAATCCAACCTCTATTTACTTATAGTGACAGTGCAAGCAAGAGGCACTAGCTCCCTAACGTTCCATTTTTTTCCCTCTATTATTTCACTATGTGAGGGTCAGGTAGACACAGTACTTACAAAGGGAATTGTCTCACTGCTGAAAAACCCTAAACAAAAGATACTTGCCTCTCTATGGCTTCGTGGGCTGAGGAGATGGAAAGGGGACAGAGCCCTCAGAAATAACGCCGCATATCTATAACTATCCGATCTTTGACAAACCTGACAAAAACAAGCAATGGGGAAAGGATTCCCTATTTAATAAATGGTGCTGGGAAAACTGGCTACCCATATGTAGAAAGCTGAAACTGGATCCCTTCCTTACGCCTTATACAAAAATTAATTCAAGATGGATTAAAGACTTACATGTTAGATCTAAAACCATAAAAACCCTAGAAGAAAACCTAGGAAATACCATTCAGGACATAGGCATGGGCAAGGACTTCATGTCTAAAACATCAAAAGCAATGGCAACAAAAGCCAAAATTGACAAATGGGATCTAATTAGACTAAAGAGCTTCTGCACAGCCAAAGAAACTACCACCAGAGTGAACAGGCAACCTAAAAAATGGGAGAAAATTTTTGCAAGGTACTCATCTGACAAAGGGCTAATATCCAGAATCTACAATGAACTCGAACAAATTTACAAGAAAAAAACAAAGAACCCCATCAAAAAGTGGGTGAAGGACATGAACAGACACTTCTCAAAAGACATTTATGCAGCCAAAAAACACATGAAAAAATGCTCAGCATCACTGGACATCAGAGAAATGCAAATCAAAACCACAATGAGATACTATCTCACACCAGTTAGAATGGCAATAATTAAAAAGTCAGGAAACAACAGGTGCTGGAGAGGATATGGAGAAATAGGAACACTTTTACACTGTTGGTGGGATTGTAAACTAGTTCAACCATTGTGGAAGTCAGTGTGGTGATTCCTCAGGGATCTAGAACTAGAAATACCACTTGACCCGGCCATCCCATTACTGGGTATATACCCAAAGGACTATAAATCATGCTGTTATAAAGACACATGCACATGTATGTTTATTGTGGCACTATTCACAATAGCAAAGACTCAGAACCAACCCAAATGTCCAACAACGATAGACTGGATTAAGAAAATGTGGCACATCTACACCATGGAATACTACGCAGCCATAAAAAATGATGAGTTCATGTCCTTTGTAGGGACATGGATGAAACTGGAAATCATCATTCTCAGTCAACTATCGCAAGGACAAAAAACCAAACACTGCATGTTCTCACTCGTAGGTGGGAATTGAACAATGAGAACACATGGACACAGGACGGGGAACATCACACTCCGGGGACTGTTGTGGGGTGGGGGGAGGGGGGAGGGATAGCATTAGGAGATATACCTAATGCTAAATGACGAGTTAATGGGTGCAGCACACCAACATGGCACATGGATACATATGTAACCAACCTGCACATTGTGCACATGTACCCTAAAACTTAAAGTATAATAAAATAAAATAAAAAAAGATACTGAAGCTAAGTGGAGAGAAGTATTTCAGCCAAGGCTCCCAATAAGGAGGTCTCAGCAGAGATGCCTGGGAAGTGCCTCAGCATAGATCCTCAAAGAGGAGACCGCCCACTGGAAGTGCCCGGACTAGAAATGCAGATATGCATATAAACATGGTTGGCCCAGAAGGCCCTTGATTGCAACTTGCTCCAGAAAATTGCAATGCATTGGCTATATACAAAATCTGTAACTTCTCCCCATGAAGCCTGCCAGGCTAAGCTTTGAAATTGCCTATAGTTGAATCTGAACAATCACACCCATATCTGGATTCCTCAAAACATAGGAGACAATCTTTGGGATCTAGAGATAGACAAAGATTTCTTAAATGATACCAAGAGCAAAAGCCATACAAGAAAAAATAGATAAATCATATGCCATTCAAATTAAAAATGTTTGTTCTGCAAAAGACACCATTAAGAGAATGAAAAGACAAGCTGGAGATCAGAAGAAAATGTTTGCAAATCATCACTCTGACAAAGAACTTGTTTCTAAAATACAGAAAGAATACTCAAAACTCAACAATAAGAAAAAAAACTAATAAAGAATGAGAAAAAGCTATGAACAGACACTTTACATGAAGATACAGATGGCAAATAAGCACTTACAAAGATTTTTAATATCACTAGGTATCAAGGAAATGTAAATTTAAAACTACAATGAGATATCACTACACATCTATCAGAATAGCTAAAATAAAAAATAATGAAAATGCCAAATGCTTATGAGCATTTCGTGGATCATTCATACATTGGTGGTGGGAATCTAAAATGGTAAAGCCACACTGAAAAACAATTGGCAATTTCTCATAAAACTAAACATGCAATTATCATATTATCCAGCAATTATACTCATGGGCATTTATCTCAGAGAAACGAAAACCTATTTTTACACAAAAACTTGCCTACAAATATTCATAGTGTTGTTATCCATATTAGCCAAAAACTGGAAACAGCCCAGATGTCTTTCAACAGGCAAATGTTAAACAAACTGAGGATATACATGCTATGAATAACACACAGCAATAAAAATAACAGATTATCGACATACTCAACAACTTAGATAAATCTCCAGGGAATTATGCTGAATGAAAAGGGCCATTCCCCTAAAGTTGTACACTGTATGATTACATTGAAATAGCATTTTTGAAATGACAAAATTTTTGAAATGGAGAGCACATTAGTAGTAGGAGAGAAGGATGCTTGTAGTGTTAGAACTGATTAGTACCTTCACAGTGGTGGAAGACACATGAAAACTACACATTTGATTAAAATTGCACAGAACTAAACACACATACACAAATATAAATGAGTGCAAGTGAAACTGGGGACATTTGAATAAGAAAGGTAGATTGCATCTGTGTCCATATCCTAGTTGTGATATTATACTACAGTTCTGCAAAATATTATCACTAGGGAAACAGGTAAAGTGTATAAAAGATCTCTCTGCATTATTTCTTACACCTGCATGTGAATCTATACTGCTCTCCATAAAAATCCCCAAAATATCATCAGTCTTTGCTACAAGGTACACATTTGTTCTTAAGCCAAATGTTTATCATAACCACTCTCAGGGCACTTCAGAAGCATAGACTCCTAGACATTAAAAGGCCTTTATAGATTATCTATAGATCATATTAACTTTTACCAAAATCGAGTTTCCTTTTCTTTAAGTTAAGCTTGGCCATAAGACTGGCTTTGATGAATAGAATATGTAAGGAAGTAGCATGTGTCACTTCTAGGCAGAAGCTTTAAGAGTCAATGCATGCTTTGGCATCTTCTCAATTACCTTTGCTATGGCAACCATCAATGTTTCAGGAAGTGGCTGCTCTGTCAGCCTGAGTCCCAGAGTAAGGATGATAATGACTTGGGAACAGAGACCCCAGTTGACCCATGATGGTTATATAGCATAAGCAAGATATAAATGTTGATCGTTTCAAGCCCTGAAATTTGGAAGCTCTTCATTACTGCAGCATAATTTAACCTATCCTGTCTAATATAGTGCAACAAACTCTCATTTCATAGCCACTAAAATCAAGAGCAGGAAACTCTCATATTACAGCCACTAAAGCCAAGGATTATAGCTCAGGCTACCTAGGAAGTTAATGATGGAGACATTACTATGACCTGCATAGCAAAAATCCCAGACTGCTGCCATTTTCCCATACACACTTTATCAGTGTGCTTCAGGCTATTTTGCTCATTAAGAATAAAAATAAAATACAAATAAAAGTTCTATACCAAATTTAATTATCAAATTAGTTTGCAGATTACTAAGCCAAAAGTTGAAAGAACAGGTTTTTTAAAGTAGGCTGAATGAAATATTGGCATTTCTAATTTTATAATATAGTTCTGAATCAGCAGCCCATCATTCAAAGAAAAAAAAAGGCACATGATTCACATGAGTCACACTGGAGAAATCCTTGATATTTTGAAAATTCAAATGTCAACAAGCCACATAATATGAGAAATGAGAGTCACTGGCTCCATCCTTTTGAGTATTTCTACAAAATGAATCAAAATAAAATACCAACCCTAGAGGTTTATTAATCTACAAGATGTTTGAGCACTTCTGTAAAGAGATACCTTAATAATGGTCATTAATATTTGTGAAGTTAAAAGGGAGCTTGCAAAAATAAGCAGCATTTTTTTTTCTGAGAAAGGGATTGTTTTACCCAGCATGCTTTTTCACGAACATGCTAAGAACCTGAAAGATTTCCCATGGTATATGTTAAAATTTCAAATCTAATTTAAACAAACAAACAAAGAAAAACAACACTTACAAGCTATGCCTATTACATAGATTATTTAAGAAAACAGCCCTCCATCCTCATTTGCTGCATGTCACACAGGAGAAAGAATTCATGCACTTCTCTGACTACATGACAGAACCTTTTAAAACCTGCCAGTCACTCAGTCATCAGGCATTCAGGTTTTATTGCAAATATTCTGTTGGAAACAGTGAGCAGTTCATGAAACAAAAAAGACGTAGCTAAGATTTTCTTAGGGAAAAACTTCACCTTGTCCTTGATTAACTATCCTATTTATCACTTCTCAAAACTACGAGTTTTTCCTCTTCAGTTTTAATTCTGATGGTAAGTGTAATATGCTCACTGCAGATAATCTAGAAGGCTTAGACAGAAGAAAATGAAAGCAAAAAAGAGACAGAGAGAGAGAGAGAGAGAGACAGAGACAGAGAGACAGAGTTTTGCCAGAGTCCCACCACTCCAAGTGAATACCAGCATAATTTTGGCAAATTTCCTTTGTCCTTTTTTCTGTGCCATTTTAAAATACAGCTGAGATGATAACTCATTTATAATTCTGAATCCTTCTTGTGATCCAGTCACCATGATTTCAAAAGTGTTCTCTCATATTATTAAAAACTCATTGTTAAAACCATTTTAATAGGCACCCAAAATTCAATTGTTATGATAGACTGTCACTTATTTATTTATGCAATATTCCAACATAGAATATCTTGGTAACACTGAATATCTTGGTAATGTCTTCTTTTTTTAATCATCATAATATATCTGAGTTTATTCAACTTTATTCCATATTTTTCATTATTGTTCCAATTTATCCTGGGTTCTAAAATGTATTTAATATGGTCCTTTCACTTCCATGCTGACCTGCTCCTTTCCTATAGCTGACTCTTCTCTAGATTGTCCTAAGAACCCTGAACAAGCTTCTCGCCACAGGTACATTTCAACTTCAGAATTCATCAAATACTTTCTGGTGCTCTCACTGGAACAGAGAAAGAGAGAGAGAGAGCACATGAACAGTTCACATTCACAAAATAAATAAATATACAGATGATTACCTAAACAAAACAATACCTCTTTATTTCTGAATATTTTCTAAACTTTTCAGTGATTTGAAGCTCATATTCATGTGTATTTTTAAAGGTAAATGATGTGTGATAAAAATAAAAAAGCACTGGATTGAAATCAGATTCTTAATGCAATTCTACCTTTCTCATCTAAGTCACTATATTACATGAAGCCCATTTCCTCATTTGTAAAATAAGAAATTTAGATAGAGATCTCTGAGTTTTCTTCTAACTCTAACCTTCTCTGAGTGCATTCTGGAACAGTTTCTGCCTGTGCTCAGTTGTGTGACCTTAGGTATTAACCAGGCTTCAGAGGGGAAAACCAGAGCCACTCCTGTATTCCAGATAGGAAGGGTTTTAGTATGGGAATTCGAGCTTTTCCAAGGTTGGAAGAGTTGAGATGCAAACGTCAGGAAAGCCACTACCAACTATGCCAGCCTGAAGCACCAATGTGGATGGTTCTCAAGTGATGAAGCAGACACTGCTGCCAATCTGTTGAACCTCTAGAAAGCTCCTCACTCAAACTCTTCATTCTTCACCCAGGCAATGGATGGTGATTGCAAGCATTCACTTAAAGCCATCATGAATCTCAAGAACCTCATGGACACTGCTACCAATCAGCTAGGTCTGCAGAATCAATGTGACAATTCTCAAGATCACCTAGAAGCTGCTCGAGCCTCCAGCTGGCTCACACACCTGCTTGCAGCTGGTCCTGGAGCTTCTCTTTCTTTTCCACCTCCACAGATGCTCACTAAGGATCATATGGCAAGGGGAATTCTGGGAAATGTAGTTCACACCTTTGAAAGTCTCCTAACTTCCTCTGGAAAATATTTATTAAGCAGATAGCTTAGTTTCCACTAAGGGCATAGTACTAAGTGCAGTACTGAAATAGGAATTTAACAGGACTAGTTTCCAAGACAATGGGTCACATAATCCTGCTGCTAAAATAGGAGACCCCATTGATAAAGAGAGGATAAGTAAACAAACTAGCCTATGTCAGCTAAAACCAACATGGCAACTAAAGCAATCTTCGCTCTGCTAATTATAACATATGCTAATTAAAGTACTAGCACAAGCACCATGATAGTTTATAAATGCCACATGGCAATGTCCAGAAGTTACACTGTATGGTCAAGACTGGGGAGAAATCCCTGGTCCTGGGAGCTCCCTGCCCCATTCCCAGAAAACTTGTGAATACTTCACCCTTTGTTTAGAATATAATCAAGAAATGGCTGTAAAATAGCCAGCTAGAAGCCCCCAACCTAGTACTATTCTGCCTATGGGGTACCCATGCTCTGCCTATGGAGCAGCCATCCTTTTATTCCTTTGCTTTGTAATAAACTTGCTTTTACTTTACTCTGTCAGCTCACCCTTGAATTCTTCCCTGCATGAAGTCAAGAACCCATGTGGCCTCCAGGGGTGAACCTCAATTTTGGGGTTCACCTGCAATAGTACTATGAGAGGTACTAAGAAACATAACAGGTATGATCACTGCCCTCAAGAAACTCAAAACCAATTTGGTTTTGGGCTAGACACCCAGGATGTAGGGATCCCATATTTCTTTTAGTGTTACCCAGAACTCGTGCTTTTGAGTTACTGAATGTTACTTATAGGAAAAGGAGTAACAGGTGAAAATCAAGATAAACTCTCAGAGATTCCCTGCTGTGCCTGTCTCCTGCTTGAAGAAGCAGAGAGGAAAATGCTATGTGGAATCCCACAGTACAGAGACCATGAAACCTACAAAAGGGGACTCTTCAATTTGAGTTTTGAGAACAGAGACTCGTGCTTCTTTGTCATTCTTGTTCATTTTCCTTGCAATGTTGAAAATAATGTAAGATGTGTGAAAGTTTCCCAAAATCACTTCTGTGATTTATTTCTCAGGGACTTAACAAGTGATACTTTAGATACTCAGTGACTTCATGGCAGAGGGTCCTGGAAAAGCATGAAACTATATAAGGGCTGAATTATGCTCCCCTCGCACCCTGTAAATTCATATGTTGAAGCCCTATCCTCCAGTACCTCAGAATGTAACTATAATTAGAGATAGGGCCTTTAACGAGGTGATTAAGTTAAAATGAACTTACGTGAGTGGGTCCTAATTCAATCTGACTAGTGTTCTCACAAGAGAAGGAAAATTGAACACACAGAGGTGTTCCATAGGTACACACCCAGAAAAAAAGATCAGGTGAGGACAGCAAGAGGCATCCACCTGCAAGCTAAGAGCAAAAGCCTCAGAAGAAACCAAACCTACCCACACCTTGACCTTGAACTTCTATCCTCCAGAACCCCGAGAAAATAAATATCTATTGTTTAAGCCACCCAGTCTATGGTATTTTGTTATGGCAACAACCACAGGCATTTGCATGGGATTTGGAGCAGCAGCTGTGTTCATGGGTCTTGCAGCCTGAAAGAAGACTCCTTACAAGTAGGTTTTGGCCAATGATTAGGATAAATTAGTAGACTTCTATACTAGTTTGGCACCATATGTGGTCAAGTGCAGAGAAGAGAATATAAACTGGATGAAGACAAAGCCCTCAAGCTATTTTATTTACTGCTGTATCCCCAGTGTAAGTGTACAATTTGATTAGTTTTGAAAAACATAGTCATATAAAACCATCATAATCATGAACATTTCTATCACCCCAAAAAGTTCCCTCATGCCTCTCTGCAGTTAATCTCCTTCCTAGGTCCCAGTCCTTGGCAACCACTGATCTTCTATCACTATAATATGCCTTTTCTACAGTTTCCTATAAACGTGATCATACAGAGTACAGTCTTTGTGTCTTGGCTTCTTTTCAGTTAGCATTTGATATTTATTCATGCTGCTTTGTGAATCAGTACTGCATTTCCTTTTTATTTTTGAGTAACATTTTTCCTTATGGATATATCACAATTTTTTAATCCATTCACCAATTGATGGACATTTGAGCTATTTCTAATTCTGGGCCATTATAAATAATGTTTCTATTAACGTTTGGGTACAAGTCTGTGTGTCTTGTCTTTCTTTACTTTTCTCTAAGAAAAAAAAAGTTGCCATCGATGATAGACTGGATAAAGAAAATGCAGTACATATATATATATATATATATATATATATATATATATATATACACGATGGAATACTATGCAGTCATAAAAATGAATGAGATCATGTCCTTTGCAGGGACATGTATGGAGCTGGAAGCCATTATTCTCAGCAAACTGATGCAGGAACAGAGAACCAAATACCGCACGTTCTCACTTATAAGTGGGAGCTGAACAATGAGAACACATGGACACAGAGAGGGGAACAATGGACACTGGGGCCTGTCGAGGGGCAGGATTGGGGGAGGGAGAGTATTAGGAAAAATAGCTAATGCATGCTGGGCTTAATACTTAGGTGACAGGTTAATAGATGCACCAAACCACGATAGCACACGTTTACCTATGTAACAAACCTGCACATCCTGCACATGTACCCTGGAACTTAAAATAAAAATTAAAATTAATTTTAAAAAGAGAAGTAGTATTTTGAATGCTCTGCAGCACTACATGGCAGAGGACCCTAGAAAAGCATGAAAGTGTATGGATCGGCTGAATTATGCCCTCTCCCTGCAAATGCATATGCTGAAGTCTATTTCCTAGTACCTTAGAATGTGACTGTGTTTGGAGATAGGTCTTTAAAGAGGTGATCATGTAAAAATAAGTCTATATGGATGAGTGAATGCCTAGGAGAAGAATTGCTAGGAAGTAAGTTAGAGTATGTTTAAATTGATAAGAAACAGTTAAACTGTTTTCTCAAGTTGCTGTACTATTTTACATTCCCTACAGCTATGTTCAAGGGTTCCAGTTACCCCTCATCCTCACCAATCCTCGTTACTGCAGTCTCTTTCATCGTAGTTGTCTATTGGTTGTGCAATGCCATCTTACTGCTGATGACTAATGATGTTGAGCCTGTTTTTCATATGGTTATTTGCCATTTGTGTATCTTTTGTGAAATATCTATCAAAATCTTGGCCCATTTTTAATTGAGTTGTTTTATTATTGAGTTGTATAAGTTCTTTCTATATTCTGATATAATTTCTTTATCGGATATAAATTTTGAAAATATTGCCTTCTGCCTATAGCTTTTTTTCCTATAGTTAACACTGTCTTTTGAAAAATACATTTTTAATTTTTATGAAGACCATATTGTTATTTTGTCTTTCATGGTTTACGTTTTTTGTGCCTTCTCTAAAAAATTGTTATCTAGCCCAAGATCACAAATATTTTTCCGATAGTTTTTTTCTAAAATTTATAGTATTAACTTTAATATTTATATTATCCATTTAGCACATTTTCATATAAGTTATGAGATATATTCTATACATTTAAGTATGTATCATTATTTATTACTTTTTATCTAGGTTTGATAATGACATAATTTTGATTTTTTTAAACTGTTTCTCTTTTAGAAATCCATGCGAAAAGTCTTAAAAATGAAATGATTACTGGAGGTGTGAGAGAGTAGGCACAAGTACAGTAGTTGTGGTAAAACAATGTTGACCACTAGTTGATACTTGCTGCAACTGAGAGATGGCTGTATGGGAGTGTGCTGTATTAGCCTCTCACTTTTACATATTTGAAATTTTCTACAATAAAGTTTAAGAAAACATTTGTAACCTGAAGAAACTAAGAGCTGAAGAAATATAGTTGAGGATATTCATGGGTTTTAATTTATTCCTGGTGAGTCAGGCTTCATTTGAGTTACCTTATTAGAAAGAAAAAAAAATAACCAAAACACACCAAGCACATCATGATTATGGTTTATGATCTTAAAATAAAATCCCAGATGTATTATTTACTAGCCTTATAACTCTATACAATTGCACTCTATGCAATTTGGTTAAAATGAGATTTGTGGTTATGCATTGTAAAGTCTTCACACTGGTGAAGATTAAAATTAGAAATAACAGCAAAATGTCTGACACATAGAGGTTAATCTTATTTCTTCAATTTCATCCCTTATTCAAAGACAAGCCAGCTACTGAGCATGTGTTTCACATTTTAAAATGGATTTGAATAGGATTTAATAACATACTACTCTGATGGCCTATATTAGATGAGTATAATATGAGTCAAAACAGCATGCTTTTCAAGAAATCAAAACTCTTAACTTGGGTTTTGTTTATTTGTCTTAGAAAAACTCTGGTGCAGTCAGTGCTTACATTCTGAGCTCTTACTGCACAATTTCAGCAGCAGCATCTAACAGAAGTATTGAAAAAAAATGATGCCTGCTTTATTTTTCTCCTGCAATAATAAGAGTTTTATTTAAAATGAGAGAGGTAACCATTCCAAGAATTAATTTGATAATAAAAAGAAATATACATAATTTTCATTTCTTATAAGTAAATAGAAAATGCATAGTTACCTATTGGACAACGTTTTACTATTTCTCATTTGTCTGCCATATCAACAGAAGAAAAAAAACACTAGTTCTGGAATCTGACAGATCTGAGTTCAATCTTGAGTTTTTTCTTCCTGGCAACCTTTGAAAGTCACTAAATCTCTTCTTTGCCACAATTTTCCCATCTGTCAACTGGAGTTTAACAACAAATGTTTACTGGATGCCTACCATGTGCCAGGAACTCTTCTAGATGAATAAAACAGAAGTTCCCTGCCAATGTACAGTTTACATTCTAGTGGTTAAATAACTTTCCTGGTCATACACTTACTAGGTGACAGAACCATGATTCAAAGACAGGTAGTCTTGGTATATAGAGTATATATTCCAAACCACTAAGTTATACCATGATTTGTGAAATTAATGAGATGATCTATCACAAATACCTACATAGGATCTCGGTAAACACAGCAATTATAATTGCTTGTTTATTTTCTTTATAAAATCATCTTTACTGAGGCATAATTTATGTAAAATAAAATGCATCAATTTGTTAATTTTATGAGCTCAAAGTTGTTCCTAATATTATCTTGTTGTTCTTTTCATATTTTAGTATCTGGTAATTGATAATTGGTATCTTCTTTTCTTTTCTGAGCAGTCTAGCCAGATCGCCATAGATTTTGTTATTTTCCAAAAGACTAGCTTTTGGTACCATTGATTTTTTCTCTATTGTTTTTTTCATTCTGTATTTTATTGTTTTCTATTCTTGTTTTTACAATTTTCTTCCCTTTACTTTGGGTCTAATTCACTATTTTTCTAGCTTCTTAAGGTGGAAGTTTAGATTATCAATTAAACCTCCTTTCTTTTCTAATATAAGCAACTAAAGCTAAAAATTTCCCTCTAACACAACTTTAGCTGCATTTCGCAAATTTCACTATGCTGTGATTTTATTTTTCATCCCATTCATATAATTTCCTAATTTCCCTTCTAATTTGTTTTCTGGGCCCCCCCACCACCTTCTCTTGTCGTTTGGAATTTATTGATTACATTTTGGTTTTCATTTTATGTCCCCTATTGCATTTACTGGCTATACCTCTTTGTATTGTTTTAGAGATTGTGCTAGAGTTTATAATATACATCTTGAAATTAACACAGTCTACCTTAAATAATATTATTTTATTTTATTTATAAGAATTTTACAATAGTATACTTCCATATCAGCCTGCTATCCTTGCTTTCATACATTTTACTTTCATTTATATCATAAAACTGATAATAAATTTTATAATTTGTCTTTAACAGTTATCTTTTAACAAAACAAATTAGAAAAAAATTTGATCTCTACTCTCTTATTTACCACTTCTAGCAGTCTTCATTCATTTTATATACATACAAATTTTCATCTCATAATGTTTTCCCTCAATATTAAATTTTATAGTGTCTGGTGACAAATCTTATGTTTATCTATTTAAAAAATCTTCATTTTGCCCTAATTTTTCAAATGATAAATATTACAGATATTGCATTTTTCTGCAGTGAGTTTTTCAATAGTTTATAATTCTCTTGTCATTTTCATGTCTTTCATTATATCTTTAAACATTATTAATAATAGCTGTTTAAAAGTTTTTTACTGTTTTACCATATTTTACTAGATGTTAGCCATTACTAATTTTATATTTTGGAACACTGGATTTTGTTTCAGCCTTTAAACGGTGTTGGACATGGTTCTGACAAGCAGTTAATTTATTTGCCAATAATTTTGATCTTTTCAAAGCTTCTTTTTCAGTTTGTTCTGGAAGGTCTTGAGTAGCCTTTACAATAGAACTAGTTTGGCCATACTTCTAAAGTATGACCTTTCTGAAGGGTCTACAGCAATGTCCTCGATGTTAAATGAGGACTCTCTGCTCTGACCGGTCAAGATTTGAACATCTTTCAGCCCTGTGTAAGTAATGAGAACTTTCTCAGCATATTACCCAATTATCTTTCCCTGCCTCTTTGGTTTCCACTGTATCAATCTGTGGATTTGTATTTAGCATCAGACTCAAGGGAACCCATATGCCGATTTCTAGAGTTCTTTCTCTGACTAGCTCTTTCCTCTCCTGTAGTCCGTCCTGCAAATCCTAGCTGCCTCATCTCTTCACACTGTGATCTCTGTGTTCTCAAATCAGTGTTCATCCTGGCAGAAAATGATGTTTCTCTGGCAGAAAACCAAAGTGATTTTAGGACTCACCCTATTTGTTTCCCTTCTAAGAGATGAGAGTTCTGGAATGTCTATTACCCAAAGTTCAAAAATATAATGTTCCATATATTTTATCCATCTAGTTGTTTAAAGTTGGAGGGCTAGGCCAGTCTCAATTATTCTGCCAAATCCAGAAGTCAAAATCCATCTCATTTTCTTTCTATATTGCAAAAACTAGAGCCCCCAACCATCAAATGCCTTAAGAGAAACATCTTAGCAAAGGTGCACAAGAATCATGTCTCTGGCACATACATTTCAGGAACTGATGCTGTAGAATCATGAGACAATCTTTCAGAGAAAGTTTAGGAGAAGAACAGCTATTTTGGAATTCTTTGCTGCCTGCTGGGAATCACAGTGATTCATTTTTTTTTTCTGCTCCTAACTATTTTTGGCATAGGTCACTGAATCCAGGCCTTTTTTGTCAGTATTTTTTCTTCAGCTAGTAAAGCAAGTATATTCCACTGTTTGGCAGTGGGAACAAGCTGCTGATAGGCACTGTCACACTATCATTTGGTTTGCAACTTTCGTGATGGCACAAGGAAAAATCCCTCAACTAGGATAACCAGATGGAATACTCAAAGGCAGAGAAAACAGAGAAGACATAATGAACTAAAGATGAATTTATTCCCTCATTGTTTATATTGTAGTGAAGAAATGCCATGAGAGGTGTTGGCAGAAGTTTGACATGAAAGAGCTGAGCATAATCACTTCATTCCTCTTGGCGTAGGGCAGAGCAGTAGGCTGCTCTTGGAAAAGAAAGAGATGTTTCAGGGAAGAGCAACAAAAATAATCAGGCACTGAAAAAAAAGAATCTGTGGGGAAAAACGTTTATAAATTGGCATGGTTTATACTATAAAGAGCACTAAGGTGTCTTCACATTTGAATTAGGTTGCATTTATGGAGCACATTAAGGCCCTTTTACAATACACTGCCGTGTTATCTGATTTTATCGTCATAATAACCTGTGAGCATAATGTATTATTTCTATTTTATAGAGACATAGACTAAGGAAAAGAGTTCAAGGGATTTCACTCCAGACACAAAGCCAACTGATGGCAGAGACAAAAATAAAACATGGCTGTTCCAGTCCATTAGATGAGTGTATTCTTTTTTTTTTTTTTTTTTTTTTTTTTTTTGAGACAGTCTCGCTCTCATCACCCAGGCTGGAGTGCAATGGCTTGATCTCGGCTCACTGCAACCTCCGCCTCCTGGGTTCAAGCAGTTCTCCTGCCTCAGCCTCCTGAGTAGCTGGGATTACAGGCACCCACCACCACACCCAGCTATTTGTTTGTATTTTTTGTAGAGACAGGGTTTCACCATTTTGGCCAGGCTGGCCTCGAACCCCTGACCTCAGGTGATCCGCCCTTGACAAGTGTATTCTAGCTAGTGATTCTTCATCTCAGGAAAGGATGCTACAAGAGAAAGTAGCCAAATAAATGGAATCAAAAGCATAACAGCATCACAAAAGAGTTTCTTGGCATTTTTTGGATTTCTAAGTAAAGATGGAAAAATGAATACACATATTTACTTTCACTACGTATCCAAAATCTACTAAAATAGTAGAGAGATGTTTTTAAAGGACCAAATCCACACACAAAAAAACTAAAAAAAGTAAGGAAACAAAAATAAATTTGGATGAGATATAAAGCAGAAGAAAAATTAGTAATATAGCAGATATAAGAAAACTGAATCCTTAGCTGGTAGCCATACACTCCAGATCCCCAAAAGACTCAGAAATTGGTAGCATCTGTTATCATGAAAATGAATGTAAAGGGGGAAAGGCTTCAAAAAGGGAATTATAGTAAGTCCTAGATCCCAACCTACTCTCTATAGCCAGGAAACTAGCAATGCTCTGCTCCAACAAAATACCTTTTTTGTTTTCTTTTTCTTTTTTCTTTTAAACCTTGAGAAAGGTAAAATAGAGGTACCTCCCTTCTTGACTGAAGTCACTGAGAACAATTAACCTCAAAAGACACCTTACTAAAAATAAAGATTTCTATCCCACTGGGCTCACAGAGGCTATCAGCTAGACTTCACCTTCCAAGAAGGAGACAGAAAATTTTTCTTTGCAGAATTTCCCCAGCCCTAGAGGATATAAACATCAGCGTGTCCTCATTCAAAAGGCCTAGTTAGAGCAACCTGCAAGGGAGCTCTCAGTTGACAAGCTACATCATGTTCCTATATTTTTAATTAGCTTTTTAATTCCCCTTCTTAAAATCAAACAAAAAGTCACAGATTACACACATCTAAGAAAAGCTCCTAAACTAAAAGATGCAGGGGGAAGGGAGAGGGAGAGAGGAAGGAATGAGAGAGAGACTATGTAGAGAGAAGAACCCCACCACCACCACCCACTCACCCACACATAAACAAAAATCCCATCGTTGTGCAATTTCAGGATACTGAAGACAAAGAGAAGATCCCTCAAGCTGCCAAAAAGAAAAAAATGAGATTCCAAGTGGCTCAATCTCAACAGTGCAAACTAGATAACACCGATAGAGTCCTTTCTGAATTCCAAACAAAAATGATTTTCAACCTAGAATTCATTACCAAGCCACATTACTATTTAAAAGTGAAGAAAAAATAAATATTTTTAAACATGCAAAATTGTTATAAAATTTGTCTTTTGTGAGAATCAAATAGAAAAGACAAGAAAAATCAGAAACAGGCTATACAACACACAGCAGAGGTAAAGGGCATCTCACCATGATCATGAATGACGGTCCCAGGTTGTCAGAGATATACCTAGCAGAGAAGGAACCAATCCAGTTCCTTAGGAATAAGTTAAAAGGATGTAGGAGAAACATCTTTAGAAAGGCAAAGTAGAAAACTGAATATAAATTAACGCATTCAGAAGCATTCTAGAAAGTTGGTGGATAGTCTGAGGTTGGATTAATTATAAGTACACAGAAAATTAAGCAAATAAACAAAAGAAGACAAATGTAAAAATTATGTAGTAAAATAAAAGTAATCAGACTTCTCTACATGGTGCAGTTGTGATTAGGGAATACATTCAAAACATATAAATGAGTATATTAAACCAAAGTTAAATCACCACTGTATTGGCAGAATGGGAAATAAAAAGGTTACATATATATAGCAAGGTAGGGAGAGGGAAGAATTATATCTTTATCCTTCATAGAGAAAAATCCATAGCTTGGAAAATGAAAAAGTATCAATGAAAATATGTTATTTAGAGACACTCAGGAGGCACTGAAATAAATGTAGAACCAGGTAGGCTTTACGTCTCCAGCTTTGCTGGGAAACATGGAGCCTACCCACCCTAGATAACATCAAAAAGACAACACAGTGTGGTTATTGAAAAGCCTAACCTACAGAGCTGAACAAATCTATATTCTAGTTCTGACCCCACCATCAATTGACTGTGATGCCATGGGCAAGTTCCTTAACCACTTTAAGCTGCTGTTTTCATTTATAAGATGAAAATACAATAATGTCTAAAACATTTTCAGGCACACAATTGGTACTTATACATATAATAAGTGTATATTAGTAAAGAGATAGTGCATATAATGGATCTTACCTGATATATAATAAACATTCAATTAAAATTAGTTTTATGTTTAGAACTGGCCTGTTTATCAGCATGTTCTAAATCTGAGCCCTTCTCTTTTCTCATGGAGTTAATGGGGAAAATTAGTTATTGCACTGACTTTATTCTTAGAAACTTTGGAGGCATATTTGACTCCTGACATTCTTGACCAACCTCTTACAACAATCAATCAATCACTATATTCTATCAATTCTTCCTTTATATCCTCTGCCACAATAGCTCCTTCCTCTTCTAAATACTTTTATTTTCTAGTACTTGTCTTCAACAAAATCTTCCTAGTTTCACTGCCTCATATTATTTTCTCTTCAAATATAACCTCTATCTTGCTGTTAGAGTCATCTTTCTAAAAATATAAATGTAATCATGTCACGTTTGCGCTAATACTTTCTAGAGCACCTCTTTACTTGTAGTAGGCAGCCCAAACTCTTCATAGCATGTCCACCAAGGCTCTATACAATCTCATCCAAATCTACCTTAATTTTGTCTCCTAATATTCTTAAGCTTTCTTCTGTCCAGCTAGCTTTCCTCCTCCATATTGCCCAATCATATTCTGTTCTACAAATCCGTACCCATGCCATTCTCTTTCTCACTTTTGAGGCTTTGCACGTGCTGTTGTCTCTGCCTGGAATGCTTTTCTTTCTTCCCTTTTTCACTTGGCAAACATGCTATACATTAGTTGATTGTTGGTCTCCCCAACTATACTGTAAATTCCTTGAAGTTTTCACTGTGTTATTTCTACATAGCCTGTCCAGCACCTAAGGCAGGCCCTTGCCCATAATAGGTGCTAAATAACTGCTTGTTGACTAAAGGAACGATAAAGTCCTATAATGAAAAATCACTCCTCTCTATTGTGTGGTTTCTGCCTGCCACTTCATACACAATAATTAAGGTGGTTGATTATTCATTCACTTTACAAAAAGTCATATTCCTTTTTCAAATGACGTAATCAAATTTGCAGGTTGTCTTATTTAATATTTAGTGTTTAAGATGTGGTAAATGTAAAGAAATCTAATTTACTTACTGCTCTATAAATAGAGAAGAGCTTCCACTGTACCTTATTTCTATCTCCCCTAAAAATAATCCAACCGGTAAATGAAACATGCCTATTTTTACAAACATGAAATCTGCTTTTTAGGGCAGTATTTTCTGTCTTTTCATTCTTTTCCTGGCTTTTTTTCCACCCACCCCACTCCCCGGAAAACTCATGTTAACAATGAGCATGTTTGCATTGCATTGCATTGCTATAACTCTATATATTTTTATCTCTAAATATTGAGATATATAGGTACATACCCATATGATATGGCTCTGTGTATATACAATAATCCTCTTTACACGCTTGTCTATGTCTTGCTTTTCTCACTCAAAGGAATATATCAAAAGTTCTCACACCTGGTATAAAAATTCATGTTGCATTGGCTGCATATGTCAACTCAGATTTTCCTGAAAGTTTCACCACCTTCTAAAGTTATCTTCTGGCCAGTGAGAATGAAGCATGGTGAAACCTTCCTTACCAACCAAATGAAAGGCAAATCTATCATTCAAAATGGTGGGCAACTTCAGATCTCTGTCAGCCTTTAAGAGAAGAAAAATGCAACCAAACAAAATCTTAGCTGAATGTAATCAACTATGAAAGTCAGGTCAATGATTTATATACAAATGCTACTAGAAACATTTTTAAACTGCCTTAGAAATTCGCATTTTGATTCATTTATATTCCCTACAATGAAAATAGTACTGCAGTTTATAAGGTACCTTCAGGCATTTCATTTGTTAAAGTGATTTACAGTAAATTGGCTTATTCCAGCGTAATAAAGAATAGTCTTTGCTACATGCCACTAAAATGAATTAATCGAGCAATTTAAAATTAAATTTGCACACCACAGTCTTGTTTCTTCACATATCTAAAATAATAGCATACCTCATCATTTAAAACCAGTAATATAATTTGTGCTTTACAGAAACCAACAACAAATTAAAAGCCAAACCTTTGTATTAGTTGCAACAGGAACAGCCAACAGTGTTTGAGAAATGAATATGGTTTTTCCTTCACTGTCACTATAGCACATGAGATCTGGGAGCAAATGGAGCCTAGTGCAATCTCATGATTGGTTTAAAGGCTATAACACTTCAGGACAATGCAAATTGCTTCTCAC